>NC_084502.1:26828038-26983038 GCF_024500385.1 Phyllopteryx taeniolatus | reverse complement strand
CTTTGTGGTGACATCATGTATTAAACAGAAGACATTGTAGACGTTTAAACATGCTACAGGTGCTTTGTTCCGCACACCTGCTATAAGGTTCCGCCGTGCTGGAAGGAAGTGCTTTTTACCTGTTTTTGCTCATCCGACCCATATGACCATCACAGTTGTTCGACAAAACAGACGTGCCACAAGCAATGGCAGATGACTGTGCAGAAAACAGTCAGTGGCGAAAACAAGATGCTTTGGAACTGATAACTATGGGGTAAATGGTCAGTTCAAGTGTAAAAACCTTGAAATTGTGCAAATGCGTTATAACGAGACCTACGTGCGGGTCCGTATTTACTTATGGAAACACACGCTGCTTCGTGTTTGTGCGCATGTGCGATGAGACTTTCTGTTTTGTGCACATGCTTGTCACTTTCTGGACGCATTCCGTTCACTGTAGGAGTCGCATTGTTTTTGTAATGTAAACGACGACATACAAATTTTAGTTGTGCATCTTTCTCTCCAGTGTGAACATAGAAAAAAAAACCACAAAACAATAATATCTCCCTTACTACCATTCAAAAGGGCGGCAGGGTGAACGAGAGGTTAGCACACCTGCCTCAAAGTTCTGATAACCCGGGTTCAAGTCCAGCCTCCCCTGTGTGGAGTTTGAATGTTTTCCTTGTGCCTGCGTGTTTTTTTTCCCGGGAACTCCGGTTTCCTCCCAAATCCCAAAAACATGCATGTTTTTGCAACATGCAACAGGGTGTACCCCGCCTCTCGCTCAGTCAGCTGGGATAGGCTTCAGCACGCCCGCGCCCCTAGTGAGGATAAGTGGTACGGAAAATGGATGGCTGGATGGACTTATACTCACAGTTGGACTTTTCATATTCAGGTGGATGGGGAACCATGTAGACTTGCCCCCTCCGTCATCAACATCAGCCTCAGAAACCAGGTCAACATGGTCCAGAAAACCAAACGGCGGACATCGTTGCCACACCTCAATGAGTGAGTCATGCATTGTATACTGTATTTTAAATGGGCAAGCCTACTTTTTCAGCAATTTCTGAAGCAATCATAATATATAATCGCTTTCATTTAAATGAGTATGGTGCTGTTTCTATCTCAGCCAACAGCCGGTTCCAGAGAGACTGAGGCTTCGTGTCAACAGAATCAGCATGAGTGACTATAACGCTCTACACTATGACAAGGACAAATTGCGACAAGCGTGTAAGGAAACACACACTAATACAGTCCCTCCAATCACTGGCATTGCATGCTATTTACAAGTCCACACACCCCTGTTCAAATGCCAGGTTTTTGTGGTTTAAAAAAAATTAGACCAAGACAAATCCTTTCAAAACTATTTCCACCATTTTGATCTATAACCTGTACCAGTCAACTGAAAAAACTAAATCTCTTTTGAGAGGGGAAGTAAAAATAAACTAACATAATGAGGTTGCACAAGTGTGCACACCCTCTTATAACTGAGGATGTGGCTATGTTCAGTATTAACCAATCACGATCAAAATCCATATAACATTGCTACTGCTTTTAAAGTGCCTCTGATTAACCCCAAAGAAAGTTCAGATGTTCTAGTAGGCTTTTCCTAACATTAGTTAGTTACATAATTTCTCGTGTATAATGCGCATATGAGCAAACATATGAGCACAACTGTGTGTTTTCTTATTCACTAAAAGTAGGGCTGTGAATGTCAAAATAAGAGCAAGTAAATAAAAAGAAAGTATTACGTGTTCAAATAAAGTGCTTCACAATAATTATTTGAAAAAACTAACAGATAATAGTTCATGTTTTGATCTTATGCGTAGAAGCAAAATCATAGGTTGAAGGGTTTTCCAGAATTTTGAGGTCAACTTTGGGGATGCGTATTATCCATGTGTGCGCATTATACACGACAGATTACGGTACATCTCATCAAATTATTTAAAAAATATTTTAAATTACTTTTCATATCCACTCTATTTTTAAGTGACTTGTACATGATATTACTGTTTACTGAACAGCTGAAACAATTCATGTGCACACACAATCAAATTCAGGTACATAGCTATGGTACATATCTTCATAGCAAGCAACGACAAAGCAGAAGTAACCATCCATTTATCCATTTTCTGTACCGCATATCATCACTAGGGTCGCGGGCATGCTGGTGTCTATCCCAGCCGACTCTGGGCGATGGCCGGGGTACACCCTAAACTGGTCGCTAGCCAATCGCACATCACATATAGACAACCGACCATTCACACTCACAACCACACCTTGGGACAATTTAGTCTTCAATCAATCTACCATGCATGTTTTTTAATGTGGGAGGAAACCGGTGTACTCGGAGAAAAAAGAAGAGAACAGATGCTAATATTAATGGAGGCATTATGGAAAATGACCTAATTGCTTGTATACAAATACTGTAGTTAGGTCTCTGGCGTGCCTGCCTATTCATCAAATTGAAATGAAATTCCACAACCAAGTAAAGATTTTTTTAATCTGCCTATTTCTTAAACTGTTTCTGTGAGCTGTTTTGGATGGTCCGGGTGAAGATCCACCCCTTTCAACGTGATGGATAGACTACAAGGGAACACCATCAGGTCAAAGCGAAAAATTAAGCAGAGCTGAAATTTTGGAAGCATAAATTAGCGTTAGCTAACATTGTTGCCCTTATTTAATTGTTTGGTATTGTCTGTTGTCAAAGTGGTGGCGATTTTAGTTTGGCCATGTGTCCGCTGCATGGACAGGAGCAAATACACAGATCCGCATACAAAATTGAAACGTGCCCTTGGGTGGCTTGGTGATGCAGTGCTGCCTCGACTAGTGAGGGGTGAATATTTTCAGCTCTGACTGCAGCTGGGAGGGAGTCTCCACCTAAATGGTACGAAATAAAGCAAAGTACTTATTATATATCATCTCCTACTGTTGTCCTCTACACCGGCGGTTCCCAACCTTTTTTGCGGCACGGACTATTTCACAAAAAGGAATATTTTGACAGACCAGCACAGAAACAAAGAAATAGAAAATATTAAAAATCCAGCTCAACATCACGCAGAATATACTGTATTTATTGGGAGACCTGGCTTTCTTTCTATTCCACAAGCTGATCACATCTTGTGGTAATGGGAGACAGTGACACCTGAAGGAATTCAGTGCTTTTTTTTTTTTTGGGTCAAACTCTGGATATTCTGCCTTGATTTTAATTCAGGCTTGTCTTTTAATACCGGGTGCTTGGTTTCCATGTGACGAAGCAGCAGCAAAGCCTGTCACCACATACTACGTATTTTACGCAGAGCGGGCTTGGTACATGAGAATCCCCTCCTTTGATTAATACTGAAGTAGGACTGCTGATATTGTTTGTTAAATGCAGCTTTCTTTATCTTGGAAGTCGTAGGTTCTTCTTTAGGCTCATTTAGCTTTTTGCCCTTTCGGAATAAGCTCTCCAAAGTTGTTGTTTACTTATTTATTGTGTGTGTGTATATGCACTGTATATATCACATGACCGAGATGAGCGGTTTGATGTGTGTAGAGGCATCCATCCATCCATTTTCTGAGCCGCTTCTCCTCACTAGGGTCGCGGGCGTGCTGGAGCCTATCCCAGCTATCATCGGGCAGGAGGCGGGGTACACCCTGAACTGGTTGCCAGCCAATCGCAGGGCACATAGAAACAAACAACCATTCACACTCACAGTCATGCCTACGGGCAATTTAGAGTCTCCAATTAATGCATGTTTTTGGGATGTGGGAGGAAACCGGAGTGCCCGGAGAAAACCCACGCAGGCACGGGGAGAACATGCAAACTCCACACAGGCGGGGCCGGGGATTGAACCGGGTCCTCAGAACTGTGAGGCTGACGCTCTAACCAGTCATAAAAAATAAAATTTCAGACTGTGATCACCAAACATTTAATTTTAGATTTAATTTTATGTTAGTGGTGGTGAATATATTTCTGAAGCACTGTATTGCACTGTGGCTGACGAATGAAGCAAGAATTGCAGGTTGTTGCTATGTTGCCGCTCCGAGGATGGTGAGGCAGGGTGGGTGGTGGTGATTGCAGACTAAATGATGAAAAGCATTTCATCTTCAGGTTTGAATTGGGACTAAAACTGCCTGGTGATTACTAGAGAGCGGCACTGTGACCTGAAAGTCAACAACACCATTTTCATTTGTGTCTCCATCCAAGCCACTCTTGCCTTTGTCGAGTGTGCCCAGATGAAAAATGAATAATGGGCTTTGCTTGCAAGCTGCAAGTCTACTTTTTCATTATTCTCATTTTACTCTACATGCGATTCTGTGTGCTGACACAAGGTGGTGTAGGCGTGACATTGCAAACATTTTGACATTTGGCGCATTGTTTCTGTGATTTGCAGATAATTTGTGTGTGGAGCATAGTGCCCTAAGATTAATCTATGGTGAAGAATATGCATAAAAATTGAAGCGCCATATGAATGATTTTTTTTCTGAATTCGAATGTGACTTTTTTAATCATACAAATCCAACATTTCTCTCTACAGTCTGAATGTAGTAAAAAAAAAAAAAAAAATGATACTGTGGATTTATATCATCATCATCTACACTTATGAAATAAAGTGTCGTGGCTTTTTCAAGATGCACAATAAGGAGGCACTTGAAGAAAAATGGGCTGCATGGTCAAGTCACCAGAAGAAAGCCATCACTACGCCAAAGCCACAAATGCTTGTGGCCGAATTTCATGATGCGAAACAGCATAGAGATAAGTCTCAAAACTGGAACAAAGATTTTTGGATTGATTAGACCAAAATCTTTACCGTCACAAACATGCATTTAGAGTGGAGTCAACAAGGCCAATGATGAAAAGTACACTAGGTGTCAGTCCAGTCACTTTTGTTCATATAGTGGCAAATCGCAACAAACGTTATCAAGTCAAGTTTAATTAATTAATTAGAAGAGAGTCTGAAAGGGTCTCACATAAAAAATGTATTTTCTGAAAGAGAGGTGACATTCTACGTCCCTAGAGCCAGCTTCTGTAGCTGGGATCGGATCACCAAGGTCCCCGCCTTCGTCCACCGCCCAGCTCGCACTGCACCCGACCGCTATGGCCCCTCCCACAGGTGGTTAGCCCATGGGAAGATTTGCAAATCATGTTCAACCTATATTTAATTGAATACACTACAAAGACAAGATATTTAATGTTCAAACTGATAAACTTTATTGTTTTTAGCAAATAATCATTAACTTAGAATTTTATGGCTGCAACACATTCCAAAAAGGCTGGGACAGGTGGCAAAAAAGATTGAGAAAGTTGAGGAATGCTCATCAAACACCTGTTTGGAACGTCCCACAGGTGAACAGGCTAATTGGGAACAGTTGGGTGTCATGATTGGGTATAAAAGGAGCTTCCCTGAATTGCCCAGTCATTCACAAGCAAAGATGGGCCGAGGTTCACCTCTTTATGAACAAGTGTGTGAGAAAATAGTCGAACAGTTTAAGGACAATGTTCCTCAACGTACAATTGCAAGGAATTTAGGGATTTCATCATCCATGGTCCATAATATCATCAAAAGGTTCAGAGAATATGTAATGTAAGCGGCAAGGCCAAAAACCAACATTGAATCCCCGTGACCTTCGATCCCTCAGGCGGCACTGCATCAAAAACCGACATCAATGTGTAAAGGATATCAACACATGGGCTCATGAACACTTCAGAAAACCAATGTCAGTAAGTACAGTGCACCGCTACATCCGTAAGTGCAACTTGAAACTCTACTATGCAAAGCAAAAGCCATTTATCAACAACACCCAGAAACGCAGCCGGCTTCTCTGGGCCCGAGCTCATCTAAGATGGACTGATGCAAAGTGGAAAAGTGTTCTGTGGTTCGACGAGTCCACCTTTCAAATTGTTTTTGAAAATTGTGTCCTCCGGGCCAAAGAGGAAAAGAACCATCCGGACTGTTACAGACACAAAATTCAAAAGCCAGCATCTGTGATGGTATGGGGCTGTGTTAGTGCCAATGGCATGGGTAACTTACACATCTGTGAAGGCACCATTAATGCTGAAAGGTACATACAGGTTTTGGAGAAATATATGCTGCCATCCAAGCAACGTCTTTTTCATGGATGCCCCTGCTTATTTCAACAAGACAATGCCAAACCACATTCTGCACGTGTTACAACAGCGTAGCTTCGTAGTAAAAGAGTGCGGGTACTAGACTGGCCTGCCTGCATTCCAGACCTTTCGCCCATTGAAAATGTGTGGCGCATTATGAAGCATAAAATACGACAACGGAGACCCTGGACTGTTGAAGAGCTGAAACTGTATATAAAGCAAGAATGGGAAATAATTCCACCTACAAAGCTTCAACAATTAGTGTCCTCAGTTCCCAAGCGTTTATTGAATGTTGTTAAAAAAAAGGTGATGTAACACAGTGGTAAACATGACCCTGTCCCAGCTTTTTTGGAATGTGTTGCAGCCGTAAAATTCTAAGTTAATGATTATTTGTTAAAAACAAGAAAGTTTATCAGTTTGAACATTAAATATCTTGTCTTTGTCATGTATTCAATTAAATATAGGTTGAACATGATTTGCAAATCATTGTATTCTGTTTTTATTTATATTTAACACAACGTCCCAACTTCATTGGAATTGGGGTTGTAGTAGATAAGCCTGCCCCGCTGATCGTCGTGCGTCTGTGGCGGCCATGTTGGGAAGGTCGTCGTTACCATGACGGCAGTGGCGCGCTACTCTTCTTTACATTTCGACGAACAAAAACAACAGCTTTAATGTATTGTAGTGTTTGTCTGGCACTGTCTGCCCAAACGTGGATATATTGGCTACTCTACCCACCTCTGGAGCGGACATCCTCTATTGCTACTCTTACGTTTAAGCAACATTTTTGCTCATCAGATCAGCCAGTGTCGTATTTGTTGCACTGGTCTTTTGTATTTTCACGTTGAGGTGCTGCGGGTCGTGGCCCTGGTTGTGGTCCCAGCGGAACCGCGAAGCACACGTAACATCGTGACAAGAGTTGATCCGCTAGTACATCTTGTATTAATTAGGGAAAACGCTTATAATTATCTAATTAGTTTACGGATGTTAATGTTAAATGTATTACGCGATGCTAAGGATTATGTCACAACACAGAATGAACTAACTTCTAATTCAGAAAGGGCCAGTAAAAACTGAAAAATGTTGTTTAATATTTTCATGGAGGATACATTTGGGATTAGCTTTTGAAGTTGGTAATAGTGAAAAATGAAGTGAAACAGACAATGATTTTAGTCAGTTCTTTTCCAGAATGAGAGTCCTTAAAGAGAAGGATGCTATTGATGTGGCACAGCTTGAAGCAGGCAACAGGTGCATGTGGAGATGGGCCTAGCTCAAGTTGGAGGCAAGAACAAGAAAAGCAAAGAAATGAGGCAAATTTAATTTGAATCTTAAATTTGTACATCCACATCAATCACACACATCACATCACAAATTTTTTGCCTTACTGTACTCTTCAGAATCTAGATTGCTGAATTTATGTTAAAATAATAAATAAAAAAAACTCTCTGCGGTGGTCCGGGGCGAATCCCCAGGTCCCCACATATATATTTTTTGTATTTTAAATTTTTTTTGGTCACCTTTTTCTTGCCTTTGGTGTTTGCATGTCTGAAGGTGTTCTTTTGGTGATGAGTAGTGTTTTGTTTGCGGCAAAATGTTAAACCTTGGTTTCATGGGTCCATAACACATTTCCTGCATGCGTTTGGGTGAGGGGACTTCCAAATGTTTTTTTATTTTTTTATTTGTAAGACAAGGCTTACAAATCTTACCACCCAACCCATAGCCCAGACGTATGATAAAGACAGGAGATTGCTGTCACATCTACTAAGCACAAAGTTTTTTCATCAATTTTGGAGGCACAGGCAGTTCTTGACAATTTCACGTGCCATATTTTCTCCACTTGCGGAGGAGGAGGAGAATGTTGATGATCATGACTATTGTCTCCACTGTGCTTTTGAAATTCTTTTGTACTCTTCTCCTAACACCTTTGTACAGTGAGATCCCTCTGATGCTCTGCAAGCTCTCTGTGGACTGCAGCTTGCACTGTAATCTCTGACTACAAGATTGTCAGGAACATCTTATTTTTATTTAGGGTTAATCAGAGGGACTTTGAACGGTGGCAGGTGTGTACTAACTCTCGTTTAACATGAGTTATAAGAGGTGTGCACACTAGTTTGTTTTTACGCCCCCCCCCCCTTGAAAAGATACATTTTTCCCAGTTGAGTTGTACAGGTTATGGGTCACATTATGGGTTGAAAACGTTTCGAAATTGTCTTGTTCTCATTTTTTACTTTATATAACAAAATCTTGGGATTTGAACAGGGATGGGTAGACTTTATATATTCTTTCTACCTACCTTTAACAAGTTCTGGTAAGTAACTGTTTTGTGTGTCCCCAGCTATTCCACTGGGACTTATAGTGGTTCATGGAGACAGCGATTTAGAGACGTGCAGAGAACATATCCAGCTTTTACAAGAGGTAAGACCAAGAGGGTTGAGTTGATCTAAGTTAGGAAAATCATTTCTCGGAGTGACTGAATCAGCAGTGACATGTTGAAGACAGAGTTTTTTTTTTATTATTATTATTTTTTTTTTTAAATGTCTGGGCTCATTTGTATTCTGTCTTTTTACTCTTCCATTTCTCCAGGACTTTTCCTCTGTCAACTCCTCTTTGAGATGTGTGGGGCTTCAGGTTGGTTGTGTGATGCTGGAGAATGTAGTAATTGAGAAGTCTGTTCGACTGGCACCATTATTATTTTTTGGTGATTTTGCTTTTCTGGCCGTTGATTTCCATTCCATACTTTGTGGGGGGTTTTTCAAGATGGTTAGCCAGGTGGGCAAGTCGGAGATCATTAGCACATTAGAGATTTACTTGCATAATCCTTCCAGGATAATGTTAATAATAGGTGTAATGAAATGAGGCAACCCTGTTAGACTCCTACTGAGTTGTGGAACCACTCTGTAGTGGTACATTCAGAGTATGCTGCACTGGTTACTCTGGCTTAGAGCTATTAGATGGTATGGATCACATTCTGTCTCATATTTTTCTCCTTCATGGTGGCCCGAAGAGCATCATGATAACCCAAACAAAAACAAGCTTTGGCTATTCTAGCTGTTAAGTCATTGGCTGAGAAACATGGTATGGGGGTATTATTATGTATATTTTCCCAGAAATATGTGGATAACAAAAGTGTTACTTGGCTTTTAAATTTCATACTTTATGGGTGGGCAAACCAAACCAAACAATAAGTCAGTTTGCTCCAACTACCGGAGACAAATTCCTTGTGTTTTTTGGACGTACTTGGCAAATAAAGATGATTCTGATTCTGATTAAGTACTTTTTAAACTCTTGAACATAGAGTAATGCACTGTATTACTGTACACTATGTGCATTTTATTCCTTGCAATGTGTTTTAATGAATTTTTCTTTTTCAGTTTTAATGTTTAAGGCTAGGAAGCATTTATTTTACCATTAAATAATTACAGCATACACTCAAAATGCCATGATATTTTGAGTTATGCGTGATATAAATATGAAAAAATACATATTTTTAATGCACTCAATCTGCAATAGGTGGACTGAGATATAGCGAGGGAACACTGTTACAGTATTTTCTTTTCCGATTCCAAGGTCATCACTTTTTTTCCCCTTTGCTATCACTGGTATCACAGCAAAACTATGGAGAAAAACAAAACACATTTGTGGAATTAATCCTTCAGATGCTTACTGAGCAAAATTCTCAAGAGATATGCTAACATCTTACAAGATTTGCTGTTCTCACATGACTTAATGCACAATTGCAGTTCAACCCCCCAGCTTTTGATCATCCCCTATGCTTTTCACAACCCCTAGAGTGTATACAGTATGTGCTTGCTTTGTCTCTGGGTAAGTTAATTAATTTTGTTCCTGGGCTTGTATTTCAACGAAAGGGACAATATGTCCACACATTTGCAAAAAAAGAATTCCGATCCATAAATGTAAGAGGAGCTATGCATCGAGCCTGCTAATTAACTTTCACTTGCTACATGTTCTCATTTCAGTGATTTTCACCATCAGCTTTGGGATGTGCCTTTCAGAGGTTAACTAACCAGTATCGCACCAATTAAGATAGATTTGCAATTACAAAGTAGAATAGTGCTGCACTTCTTCAAGCTTGTTTGGTTTCTTCTCTATTCTAATGATGAACCATTTGCATAAGTAAAACCTCTTAATCCAGAGGTTAATCTCATGAAAAGGTTACGCATGGTAACTGTTCTGATAGCTGGCAAATGAGTGGTTGACTGCTGAAGGTTTCTCCCAAGAGATCACCATTTGCTTCCTTTCTCATATCCTGTTTGATATTCTTTAAAAGCACACATCAAATGCCAGTGCACACAACAAACACCCCCACACAAAATCTGAAAATGTTCTGCACCCATGGGGTTGCATTGCACAACACAAAAAGTACACATTGTTTCACAAATAAAATATGGCCCTAACATTTAGTCCAAGTTATGATTCCAATCAAGTAAAGTGCTGTAACTTCTGTTGTCATGCTTTTTTCATAGTTCTAGGGACTCGTTAAGACAAAATTGTCTGAAAGACAAAGCAAAAGTGAGGAAGACTATTGGTACATATGGTTTATCGTATATTTTATTTTTTAAACCTGCACTCGGAATTGTCCATTAGTCTACCAGAAACTATAATGACAATATTAGGGGTACACTAGGAGCTTGTTTCCTGTACAAATGTGAAAGACTGGTATATGACATGAATATATAAACTATTAGGAAGATGCATTTTACTGCTTTGCATCATAACATCAATTTCTCCAAAATACATGCTCATTTTGTTTAAAAAAAAAAAAAAAAAAGCCTCTTTTTACTTTACCTACTGTATGTCTCTTGTATTCTTATTATTGTATTATTATCTTACTTTAATGGCGCTTTGTAGAAGTATCATAGCTCAAAGGATTGGAACTCAGTCAAAGAAAAATTGTGTCGCTTGTTAGGATGAGTAAGATATTACTTTACAGGCAATATAATGACCTTAAAAGAATGTGTGGCAGCAATTTAAGTTGTCCAATTATATAGCTCTGAAGTCATCTCTATACTGCTCATTGCTCCTAGAGGGCTTATTTGCATTGTATTGGATATGTTCAAATGGATTGGCCACTCTTAAGGCTTCTTTATACTCACACGACTCAGTTCTCAGAGTGATGGTATCTTTCAACATTTGCACTTTTTTATTTTTATTTTTTTACAACTTCTCGGGGAATTCCAGTGAGCCTTGTCTGTCAGCTCTGCTTCCGATGTCATCCCTAGTATAGTTTATCAGTTTATCAGTTAGATACAGTTTATTCAGTCAATGTTTGTATTTTTTGTTGACCACAAGAATAAAGTGGATTCGAACCCTGAAGCAATTTGGTTTAGTGCCTTAAATTTGTCAAGGATCCCTCTGGGTTGTCCTATTTCATCGCGGTACATCTGTGGATCAAATAATCCTCCTGGTACAGATGCATTTTGTTTGGCTATGCCCTGTGCATAGTTAAACAATTGGCCTGAAAATCTACTCCTGTTACAAAAAGTGTTAAGTCCTCCTGTTTCTATTCATTGCATTCTTGCTACTTGCATCCCATTTGCAGTAGAGATAGCCAATTTCATCATTTGCATTTCTTTTCTGCTGACCAAATTTACTGGACATTCACGAGAAATGAAAGAAAGTAAGAAAGAAGTGTTGCAATTACTTACTGTCATCTCATCTACAAGAAACAAGAAAACACTTTTTGTTGGATATTTGAGTGTTAAATGCCCTGTAGTTGATTTTAAGCTAATAGTTTTATTCAATATTAAAACATTTATTGGCAGTTTATCCTTCATATTAGCACGAGATTGATGAAATGCAGTATATGGTCTGGAATCACATAGAACAGTTATTTATTTCCCTGTTACAGGTAATGGCATGGTTGGTTTTGTTTCTTCTCTCAGTGAAACAAAAAAATCTACAATCAAAATTTCTTCCTCCTCCATCCGGATTAACATTTCTAATTATTCTAGTCCCCTAATTAAGTAGTGCTTGTTGCATTTTTACAGTCCCTGACTGGCCAGCCCAGCCGAGTCTTTTGTTTTTGGGTTCCACAACCGAGGTTCCACAATGTCCAACCATGGCCTCTATGCAGTTCCAAACCGACCCTTCACCGATAGGTCGGTCTGGAACTGCAGAGAGACCTCTCTGTGTGGATGGCTCCCACAGATTGTCTTTCCTCACCTGGATCCTCAGTGCCTTACCTTATCAATATTTGCTGTGCCCAAAACATGCATGGTAGGTTAATTGAAGACTCTAAATTGTCCGTGGGTGTGACAACAGCAACAAGTGTTACAGAGAAAAATGTATTAAAATCTACCTAAAAGCGATCGATCGTTCACTACAATATGCGCATGCCTCATCACACAATGTGTGCATGCCGCACTGATGGGCTGACCATGTCATCAGCGCGGCATGACTCAAGTGGTAGCGTTTTCGTCTGCCAACCCGGAAGTTGTGGGATCAATTAATAAATAATTTGTTGTGAACATATAGGCGTCGGTACGCCTTGTAGAGTGGGGGGGGGGGGGGGGGCACAGTACTCAGGGAGTGTGCGTGTTTTTTTGAGTAGTAAACGAATCAGCCATCAATCAGAATCATCTTTATTTGCCAAGTATGTCCAAAACACACAAGGAATTTGTCTCCGGTAGTTGGAGCCGCTCTAGTACAACAGACAGTCAATTTACAGAACACTTTGGAGACATAAAGACATTGACAAAAAACAACAACAAACAACAATTGTGCAAAAAGATGCAGAGTCCTCAGTTCGAATGGCTAATATCGCAATAGTCCGGTGCAATGACCATTGTGCAAAGGGCACTGAGACTTCAAGGAGTGTATGCGGTTTAAAGTGACGAGTACTGCGATGATCTGGGACAATGGTTGTGCAAATGTTACAGATACTCCTCAATCAGTGTGCAAATGGAGCAGATGCTACACTGGCATGAGTGGCCACTATATGCAAATAGTGCAGCACGGCGAGACAACTACAGTGAGTGCACGAGTAATACATAATACAGAAATGTGACAACGAACTCAAGTCAAAAAATTGCCAGCTTGTTGTAATGGAATTGTAAGTTAGCTGTTCAAGAAGTTGATTGCAAGAGGGAAGAAGCTGTTGGAATGTCTACTAGTTCTAGTTTGCATTGATCGGTAGCGCCTACCTGAGGGAAGGAGCTGGAAGAGCTGGTGACCAGGGTGGGGAGGGTCCGAGAGGATTTTGCACGCCCTTGTCTTAGTTCTGGCAGCGTGCAAGTCCTCAAGGGTGGGTAGGGGGGGTACCGACAATCCTTTCAGCAGTTTTGATTGTCCGTTGCAGTCGGAGTTTGTCCTTTTTTGTAGCAGCACCAAACCAGACTGTGATGGAAGAACACAGGACTGATTTGATGACCGCTGTGTAGAACTGTCTCAGCAGCTCCGGTGGCAGGCCATGCTTTCTCAGAAGCCGCAGGAAGTACATCCTCTGCTGGGCCTTTTTGAGGACGGAGTTGATGTTGGTCGCCCACTTCAGGTCCTGGGAGATTGTAATTCCCAGGAACTTGAAGGTCTCGACGGTTGACACAAGGCAGCTGAACAGCGTGAGGGGCAGCTGTGGCGAAGGATGCCTCCTGAAGTCCACGATCATCTCTACAGTCTTGAGCGTGTTCAGCTCCAGGTTGTGTCGGCCGCACCACAGCTCCAGCCGCTCCGCTTCCTGTCGATATGCAGACTCGTCACCGTCCTTGATGAGGCCGATGACAGTGGTGTCATCTGCAAACTTCAGGAGTTTGACAGTCGGGTTCGCTGAGGTGCAGTCGTTCGTGTAGAGAGAGAAGAGCAGCGGAGAGAGGACACAACCTTGGGGCGCCCCAGTGCTGATGCTGCGTGTGGATGAGGTGGCCTCCCCCAGCCTGACCTGCTGTGTCCTGCCCGTCAGAAAGATGTAAATCCACTGGCAGATGGCAGGTGAGACGCTGAGCTGGAGAAGCTTGGATGAAAGGAGTTCAGGGATGATGGTGTTGAACGCTGAGCTGAAGTCCACGAACAGGATCCTCGCGTAGGTCCCTGCACTGTCGAGGTGTTCTAGGATGAAGTGGAGTCCCATGTTGACTGCATCATCCGCAGATCTGTTCGCTTGGTAGGCAAACTGCAGGGGGTCCAGCAGGGGACCTGTGACACTCTTGAGGTGGTCCAGCACAAGACGTTCAAAGGACTTCATGACCACAGATGTCAAAGCGACAGGCCTGTAGTCATTCAGACCCGAGATTGCAGGTTTCTTGGGGACTGGGATGATGGTGGAGCGTTTGAAGCAGGATGGAACTTCGCACATTTCCAGTGATCTGTTGAAGATCTGAGTGAAGACTGGCGCGAGCTGGTCCGCGCAGACTTTGAGGCAGGATGGAGACACGTGGTCCGGGCCTGCCGCTTTGTTAATCTTTTGTTGTTTGAAGATGCGTCTCACATCCTGTTCATGGATGGTTAACGCAGAGGTCAGAGGTGTGATTGTGGTCGCGGGTGCGGCCGGGTTGGTGTGTGGTGTGAAACTGTCCTTTTCAAATCTGCAGTAGAAGGTATTCAAGTCGTTGGCTAGTGTGCTATTGTTCTCAGCTTGGGGGGATCGTCGCTTGTAATTAGTCAGCGACTGGAATGCATGCCAGACTGATTTAGAGTCGTTTGCGCTAAACTGTTTTTCCAACTTTGCTGTATAGATCCTCTTTGCAATGTTAATTTCTTTGGTCAGCTGGTTTCTAGCTCGATTATACAGGGCCCTGTCCCCGCTCTGATATGCGTCCTCCTTAGCTTGGCGAAGCTGCTTAAGTTTAGCAGTGAACCACGGCTTATTGTTGTTGAATGTGCGAAATGATTTTGTTGGAACACAGACCTCTTCACAGAAACTGATATAGGATGTGACAGTGTCCGTATACTCATCCATGCTGCCAGCTGAATTTTCAAAGACACTCCAGTCTGTGCAGTCTAAGCAGCTTTGAAGTTCCATCTTGGCTTCATTGGTCCACTTTTTGACTGTTTTCACTGTAGGCTTCGCACATTTAAGTTCTTGCCTGTACGTCGGTATTAAGTGAATTAAGCAGTGATCAGACGAGCCCAAGGCTGCACGAGGTATAGCACGGTATGCGTTTTTTACCGTGGTGTAGCAGTGGTCTAAAGTATTATTTTCCCTGGTAGGACAGTCGATGTGCTGCTTGTATTTAGGGAGTTCGTGGTTGAGTTTAGCTTTGTTAAAGTCCCCGAGAATAATGAGGGGTGAGTCGGGGTGTTTTTTTTCAATTTCGTTGACTTGATCGGCGAGCGTTAGCAATGCGGCGTTCGTGTTAGCTTGAGGCGGAATATAGACGCCAGCGAGAATGAATGATGCGAACTCACGTGGGGAGTAGAATGGTTTACAGTTTACGAATAGCGACTCCAAATGCGGGCTGCAGTGTGTGCTGAGCACCGTGACGTCCGTACACCATTTTTCGTTGATATAGAGGCATATCCCGCCGCCCTTTGTTTTCCCCGATGATTCCATGTCGCGGTCCGCTCGATGAATATGGAAACCGGGAAGCATAACAGCGCCATCGGGTATAGCGTTGCAAAGCCAGGTCTCCGTGAAGCACATGGCCGCGGAACGTCCGAAGTCTTTACTGGTCTTTAACAGAAGATGAAGCTCGTCCATTTTGTTGGGTAGGGAGCGTACATTCGCGAGGTGGATCGACGGGAACGCCAATCTGTGTCCTCTCTTGCGGAGTTTCACCTGAATGCCTGCTCGCTTCCCTCTGTGGCGACGCTTCCGTCTCCATGCGCCGAAAACCGCGGACGCCGCTCCGGTGAGTAACTCGGGGAAAAAACTGAGCGGATATTCGAAAGTTGGTGACAGAAAGTCCGGAGTAGACTCCTTGATGGTTAGCAGGTCTCCCCTTGTGTAAGTGAGTCGTGTAAGGTCTCCAAAGACGGACGAAAAACACAAAAAACACAAAAACAAAGACAATACTAGAGAGCGCGTTACCGAGGCGACCACACTGGTAGGTGCCATGGCGAATTATGGAAGTTGGACATGTCGGCGTCCTTCTGATTGGCCAGCTTCTCGTGCAAGTCATTTGAGTCTGCATTTGGCTTGAGTGTCTTGACAGTACTAATGTAATCAGACTTCACTCAGTAAAATAAATAACTTCTCAGAGAGCACGTAATTTGAGGAGCACTAAAAGATACAAGATACAATGTGGGGGGAACCCCCCCACCCCCATGTGCCTCCCTTCGGGTACTCTGGTTGGGCAATGTAATCACAAACGTGAGGTAAACTTTACTCAGTTTATGAAAGTATTTCATCTCTATTGATTTAAGTTACCCAAAGCATATGATTTAAATTAACCAAATTAAAGTGGCTGCAATTTGTTACCCTACATTTATTAGGTAAAGCACATGATTTAAATTAACCAAATTAAAGTGGCTGCAAATTGCTACCCAACATTTATTAGTTAAATTCTATAGGTTGTTGTTTTACAGTGTGGGCCTCAAAATACTACTGGTCCCAGACACTCATACAATATTTTTAACCTTGCAAGGAAAACAACCGTTGTTAATTAAGGAGTTTGCCAGTTCTTACAAGGTTCCGAGATTCCAGTGTTGGTGGAGGTAGTCACTCTCCAGTGCTTTCCAGAGCAAAGGACTTCACCCCTCTATGTCCAAATCTTCCATGGAATGGAGAGGCAGAGGGTTTGTTTTGGCGCACATACAGTATGTCCTTGGTCTGGAAAGGTACAAGAGAGGTACTGACTTCCTGGCTAGCTCGCCAAGCAATTTTATAGTTAAAATTACTTAAGTAACATCTAGGTGACCTGGATACGCTGAAAGAGCCACGTCGTTATTATTTATCTGATTTTGTCGAAGAGCAACTATGCCTGTGACATCATACACAGTCAATAATTTAATCAGTAATTTTTAAGCAAGTAAACACTTCTTCTTCTTCTTTTCCTTTCGGCTTGTCCCGTTAGGGGTCGCCACAGCGCGTCATCCTTTTCCATGAGAGCCTATCTCCTGCATCCTCCTCTCGAACACCAACTGCCATCATGTCTTCCCTCACGACATCCATCAACCTTCTCTTTGGTCTTCCTCTAGCTCTCTTGCCTGGCAGCTCCATCCTCATCATCCTTCTACCAATATACTCACTCTCTCTCCTCTGGACGTGTCCAAACCATTGAAGTCTGCTCTCTCTAACTTTGTCTCCAAAACATCGAACCTTGGCTGTCCCTCTGATGAGCTCATTTCAAATTTTATCCAACCTGGTCACTCCGAGAGCGAACCTCAACATCTTCATTTCCGCCACCTCCAGCTCTGCTTCCTGTTTTCTCTTCAGTGCCACTGTCTCTAATCCATACATCATTGCTGGCCTCACCACTGTTTTATAAACTTTGCCCTTCATCCTAGCAGAGACTCTTCTGTCACATAACACACCTGACACCTTCCTCCACCCGTTCCAACCTGCTTGGACCCGTTTCTTCACTTCCTGACCACACTCACCATTGCTCTGGACGGTTGACCCCAAGTATTTAAAGTCCTCTACCCTTGCCATCTCTTCTCCCTGTAGCCTCATTCTTCCCCCACCACCACTCTCATTCATGCACATATATTCTGTTTTACTTCGGCTAATCTTCATTCCTCTTCTTTCCAGTGCATGCCTCCATCTTTCTAACTGTTCCTCCAGCTGCTCCCTGCTTTCACTGCAGATCACAATGTCATCTGCAAACATCATGGTCCACGGGGATTCCAGTCTAACCTCATCTGTCAGCCTATCCATCACCACTGCAAAAAGGAAGGGGCTCAGGGCTGATCCCTGATGCAGTCCCACGTCCACCTTAAATTCTTCTGTCACACCGACAGCACACCTCACCGCTGTTCTGCTGCCCTTGTACATGTCCTGTATTATTCTAACATACTTCTCTGCCACTCCAGACCTCCGCATGCAGTACCACAGTTCCTCTCTGGGTACTCTGTCATAGGCTTTCTCTAGATCTACAAAGACACAATGTAGCTCCTTCTGACCTTCTTTGTACTTTTCCATCAACATCCTCAAGGCAAATAATGCATCTGTGGTACTCTTTCTAGGCATGAAACCATACTGTTGCTCGCAAATACTCACTTCTGTCCTGAGTCTAGCCTCCACTACTCTTTCCCATAACTTCATTGTGTGGCTCATCAACTTTATTCCTCTATAGTTGCCACAGCTCTGCACATCACCTTTGTTCTTAAAAATGGGCACCAGTACACTTTTCCTCCATTCCTCAAGCATCTTCTCACGCACTAGAATTCTATTGAACAAGCTGGTCAAAAACTCCACAGCCACCTCTCCTAGATGCTTCCATACCTCCACAGGAATGTCATCAGGACCAACTGCCTTTCCATTTTTCATTCTCTTTAATGCCTTTCTAACTTCCCCCTTACTAATCATTGCCACTTCCTGGTCCACCACACTTGCCTCTTCTACTCTCCCTTCTCTATCATTTTCCTCATTCATCAACTCCTCAAAGTATTCTTTCCATCTACCTAGCACACTGCTGGCACCAGTCAACATATTTCCATCTCTATCCTTAATCACCCTAACCTGCTGCACATCCTTCCCATCTCTATCCCTCTGTCTGGCCAGCCTGTATAGATCCTTTTCTCCTTCTTTAGTGTCCAACCTGCCATACATGTCATCATATGCCTCTTGTTTTGCCTTTGCCACCTCTACCTTTGCCCTGTGTCGCATCTCAATGTATTCCTTTCGCCTCTCCTCGGTCCTCTCAGTGTCCCACTTCTTCTTAGCTAACCGTTTTCCTTGTATGATTTCCTGTACTGTGAGGTTCCACCACCAAGTCTCCTTCTCTCCTTTCCTGCCAGAAGATACACCAAGTACTCTCCTGCCTGCTTCTCTGATCACCTTGGCTGCAGTGGTCCAGTCTTCTGGAAGCTCTTCCCGTCCACCGAGAGCCTGTATCACCTCTTCCCGAAAAGCTGCACAACACTCGTCCTGTCTCAGCTTCCACCACATGGTTCTCTTCTCTGCCTTTGTCTTCCTAATTTTCCTCCCCACCACCAGAGTCATCTTACACACCACCATCCTATGCTGTCTAGCCACACTCTCCCCTACCACTACCTTACAGTTGGTAACCTCCTTCAGATTACATCGTCTGCACAAGATGTAATCCACCTGTGTGCTTCTACCTCCGCTCTTGTAGGTCACCCTATGTTCGTGCCTCTTCTGGAAAAAAGTGTTCACTACAGCCATTTGCATCCTTGTTGCAAAGTCTACCACCATCTGTCCCTCCAAGTTCCTTTCCTGGATGCCGTACTTACCCATCACTTCTTCATCACCCCTATTACCTTCACCAACATGTCCATTACAATCTGCACCAATTACGACTCTCTCTCTGTCTGGGATGCTCAGAACTACATCATCTAGCTCCTTCCAGAATCTCTCTTTCACCTCTAGGTCACATCCTACCTGTGGGGCATAGTCACTAATCACATTACACATAACACCCTCAATTTCAAATTTCAGCCTCATCACTCGATCTGATACTCTTTTCACCTCCAAGACATTCTTAGCCAACTCTTCTTTTAAAATAACCCCGACTCCATTTCTCTTCCCATCTACACCATGGTAAAATAATTTAAACCCTGCCCCTAAACTTCTAGCCTTACTGCCTTTCCACCTGGTCTCCTGGACACACAATATATCAACCTTTCTCCTAATCATCATGTCAACCAACTCCCGAGATTTTCCTGTCATAGTCCCAACATTCAAAGTCCCCACATTCAGTTCTAGGCTCTGTGTTTTCCTCTTCTCTTTCTGCCGAAGAACCCGCTTTCCACCTCTTCTTCTTCTTCTTTGACTTCGACTTCGACCCACAGTAGCTGAATTTCCAACAGCGCCCTTATGATACTTAATTAGGTAACATTGCAAAGAAATCAATCCATTGACTCCCGAAGAGGAAATCGCTGGTTTAAAGGAGAAGAAGAAGAATTGGAAGGCTGCTCTTGAATTTATCAAAATCTCCCAAGTCGAGCCTGAGTAATTCGGGTAGAAAGTTTTATGTGCTGCCTTTACCAACTAATCTTTCAAGGAAAGAAAGGATCTGCCCATGATCCCAAACATAAAACCTAATCTGTGAAACTCAGTGGAGGTTATCTCATAGCTTTGGTTTGCATGGGTTCTCCAAATACAAGCTCATTATTCTCCACTGCTGTAACATATGACTGCAGCAGCAAAATGAAAGTCTACAGATAAATTTTGTCTGCCAATATACAGTAAATAAAGATTCAGCCAAACTGGCTGGACAATCCTGAAAGTGTCCTTTTCAAATCTGCAGTAGAAGGTGTTTAGGTCATTGGCTAGTGTGCTAGTGTTCTCAGCTTGGGGGGGATCGTCGCTTGTAATTTGTCAGCGATTGGAATGCATCTCGTCTCATATTTATCTTTTGTAACAAACCCAAATGTTTTCAGTCCACAGCAAAAATAAAGGAATTGGCCTCACCGTTCCAATATTTTTAGAGGGAAGTAGGGCTGCAACTAACGATTAACTAATTAACTAACTAATTTTAATAATCAATCAATCTGACTTTTTTTTTTTCCTATTAATCGATGACTGATACCCCAAAAAATACATCCTTTTGTCTAAAGACAGGACATTATTTCAAATTGACAATGCAGAAAATCCATCCATCCATTTTCAACACCGCATATCCTGGTTAGGGTCGCAGGGCGCTGGAGCCGATCCCAGCTGACTTCGGGCGAAAGGCGACTACTCCCTGAACTGGTCGCCAGCCAATCGCAGGGCCCATATAGACATGGACAGCCATTCACACTCACATTCACACCGTCACTGAGTGGGAACTGAACCCACGCTGCCTGCACCAAAGTCAGGCAAGTGTACCGCTACACCATCAGTGACACAATGCGGAAAATGCACAAACAAATTGATTATGATGCAGTTATTGGTTTGGTCTAACGTCAGAAACTAGGCACAAATGTTGATCATTGTTTTCCAAAGTAAAAGCAGATGTTTGCAAATGTCTTATTTTGATTAAACGCTAATCAGTTTGCATTCGTGGAGGACTAAAGAAATCTTAAATTTCAAGTTTATGTCTCTAAACGATTAATCGATTATCAAAATAGTTGTTGATTAATTTGATAATGGAGTAGTTGTTGAGTAATCGATCAATTGTTGCACCTCTAGGGGGAAATGTAATAATACACATACTGCAAAAATATACAAACAAGCCTCTATGAAGACCTCCTATAGAATTAAATCAACCTGGAGGGGATGTATATGCAGAAAGCTCATCTCCTCAATCCTCCATTTGTGTCTTTCTCGCTGATGCCTGCCTTTATCCTTTTTTATTTTTTGTCTCTCTTTCATCTTGGCGGCCAGGGGGAATCTTGCCTCTGGTATTCTTGCGATGCTGCACTGCTGTCATGCTCTGTCACCGTGACTTGTATGAAGTAGGGAATGCGGTCGCTGTGCTTTTGACGGCTTGTTGGCCCAGCGCGACTTCAATTGTGTACAGGAATCAAGCAGCGCTGCTGTCCATTCCTATTTCTCTGTAACCTGGACATAACATTAAAAAAACAACCTTTTATTTGTTTTCTATCTTTTATTATAGTTATCTGGGGTGTATTTGTACATCAACATTTAGTTACTCTAATATCGGGCATTTAAATTACAGTATGGTCCTGTATTTTATTTTGGTTTAATCATTGATGCTATGTGAATACAGCTCGAGAGTTAAGTTTTTGTGTCGCTGTGTTGCATAGCAACCAAAGAGATGCAGCACTGTTTGATCTCCTACTCTCTGGTGACTGATGATGCTCATTGGTTCTGTTTACTGATCGGATGTATGGTGTGCGGTCTCTTTGTTATCAGCATAATGCAACCAGGCATGAAGGTAGCAATGTTAGAGAATGATAATGTTGGACTTAATATATGTATATACTGTACTCACTACTCAAAACATTAGGTATAGCTGCATAGACTAATAGTATTCTATACAAGAACTCTAAGCAATGCATGCTTTAATTTAAAAATATTTTCTGTTGTTATTGTACATAAATGTTGGTACAGAATATAATATTTTTGAAAGTTTTTTGATACATCTGATCATATTATATTGAAGTGGTTGGTATAATGTTTTTGTATCAGTGGGTTTCATTTATCGTTGCAAAATTCTGGAAATTTCCAAAGTCTATGTACTATAGAGAAAATCCTGATAATACTTCTACTGTTATTTAAAATGTGAATTTTATGTACAGTTTACATTATTTTTAATTTATGTAAATGCGTTCTTTCAAATACAGTTTATAGGCAAATGTTAAAACATTTTTGTTTTATTTTTGACAAAACAGGTATACTGAGTAAGGAATTAGATAAATACATTTTGGTAGAATGCTGATTATGTGGCTTAATCTTATTAAAAGGCTAAATTTATTGCCAATCTGTTATAGCTGTTGTTAAATGTTTGTTTCGATATGGCTACAAAGTACATTTTCCATTCTCATTCTTCAACCTCTAATTTTCTGATTTAAAAATGTTAAACAATATTACCGATATTTGTGTTTAGGAGGAAGCTGACAATACGAAGAATCTTTCCTCGCAGCGATTGTCCCCAAAGTGGTGTTTCCTTGATTGTAAGTATCATCACTCATCAATCTTTTCCAATAATTGTAGGAATGATGGTTTATTAAGAGTAGGAATTATAGTTTTAGGAATTAAAAGGACCTCAATATATGCATGAAAATCAACATCAACTTGTCCTGACGCTTACTTGTTCAAAGCGGCTGTCAGTACAGTCCGAATTTATCCAGAAGAAGAAATTATGAAAATGGAACATGACTGTACAGATTTTAAATGGCATTTCTGATTTAGTCGTTTTTTTTTGTTTTTTTTTAAAGCTCGCCTTGAGGCTGACGGAACTTTGCAGCTAAACTTTGCCTAAATTACTCTGTTTCATGCTTTCAGCCGCTCAGAAGGCTGCTCAAGAGACAGCCCACACAGTTCATTATTTTCACTTGTTAACAGCTTTTGCTTTATCTACCAGCATGGGCTTCTGGGAAAGTTGTGCCTCATGATGCTGATAAACACTGTTGGCATGCAAAACATTGTCAACATTCAACTTCTGTAAAAGTAGTCATTATTAGAGTTATGTCTTACTAGGGGCATGATGGAATTTGCATGTTCTCCCCGTGCTTGTGTGGGTTTTCTCCGGGTGCACTGGCTTCCTCCCGCATTCCAAACGCATGCATGTTAGGGTCATTGAAATTTGAAATTGCCCTTTAAGGTGTGAATGTGAGTGTGAATGGGTGTTGGTTGTTATATGTGCCCTGTAATTGGCTAGCGACCAGTCCATGGTATACCCCGCCTGGGATCCAGCTCACCCGCAACCCCAATGAGGATAAACTGGCTGTGTAGAAGATGGATGGATGGATTAAAACCTGGCAGGGCTGTGAAATAGTGGTTTGCACGTTTTCTCTGTGGGTTTTCTGCAGTTTCCTTCCATATCCCAAAAATTAAGGCTTAAATGGGCCATGTGAGTGTACCCATGACCCTAATCAAGACAAGTGGGAACTGGGTGGGTGGTTAAAACCCATGGGATCTAAACCATGGCAATCCTTAACTTTCATTGATCAACGTTCCATTACTGACTTCTGTGCTGTAGCTCAATCCCTCGAAATAATTAAATCACATTTACCAGTGGATATGATGAACAGTAACCTAATTTGTGAGAGTCTTAATAGAAGGAAATAAAAAAACATCTAGGTATCGAACACATTAGGAATGCGTAACAAGCTCAAACAATCCTTGTGGAATTTGAGCCAAAAAAAGATGCAGTCAAGATGGAAACATTGGAAAACATGAGATGAAATGAGATTCAGTAACATTGTTATCCAATGGCGTAAACATAAATACATTGAAAAGAAACTTCATAACTTCAGTGCGTTTTATATTATGAAGTCCGCTATTTTTTCAGCTCTGAGGATATGTAAGGTTCCAACACAGCTGATTTTTATGAATCATACTGTAAACCAAGGGAAGATTATTTATCTTAGTAAAAGAGCAAAGGGAATGAGACAGATGTGGCATTTGGTGTTGGCGCTTTCTCTCGGGCGAAGGTTATGTTTCTTATAAAAAGCAAATAGCTACATAGCATTTCATCTTTAATTTCAGCACTAGTGAAGAACAACCTTTGAGTTCAACGAAAGGACATTTTACTATAAAGAGAATACTTTGGATTTCTAGTCATTGCAACAAGTTCTACTTTAAAACTCCGTATTTGTCTCCACAGCCACAACCGCTGATCGTTTTTACAGGATAGACAGAGCACAGGTAGGTTTATTGCTTGAGCGTTTGGTTATAAATGTATTGCCATGTGGAGCTGTTTTCCCTGCATTAAATGTCTATTGATTCATCAGGAACATCTCAACTATGTGTCAGAAATCTCCCACGAGGAACTCTTTATTCTGGACCCGGAACTGATTGTAACAATGACAGTCGGCACTTCTCCAACTGCTATGCCTGACCTGGTTCATCTTTCATCCAGCGTGGCCAACAACGGGTAGGTTAGAGTACAGTACCTCCACTTGCCTTTAACCTGCTGGATTGACCTAGGCTCTTATTAATTGCAGTGGTGTTTTCTGCACTGCATGACAGTGAGAGCTGTTTGTAATATTTTGAACTTGTCGCTCTTTGCGACAAGGTGGGCTGTTTTTTAGCTTGGTCTAAACCTTTTCTTTGGTCATCTTTAGGGAAAGCAGTTTAAATCAGAACCCCGATGATGTGTTTGTCTTCCCTGTGGCTTCCTGTCTTTCTCCACCATCATCATCATCTTACAAGTAAGGACATGCTTCCGTCTCAAACTCAACTTTCATACGGCCTATATGAAGACAGCACGTACACTGGCAACCAGATGTTGATAGACAGTTTAGAAAATGGTGAATGAAAAAAAATATGAAATTTAAAACAATTCTACAAATGTAAGTGTAAAGTAAAAAAAAAAAAAAAAAAAAAAAAAAAGTTTGACGCCAGTAAGATTTCTAGAAAGTTTTTGCCACAACAAACAACTATTGACATTCACATTCACACCTATGGAAAATTTAGTCTTCAATTTACCTAACGTATATGTTTTTTGAATTTGGTAAGAAGCTAGAATACCCGTAGAAAACCCACGTTGGCACGAGATAAGTGGCACATACTTTAATATTTGGCAAACGTAACGTGGAGGCAGCGGGTAATTGTGTTTGGAGATGTTTGTTGCATGCACCACATCACACTAAATTGTTTTATTATTATTTGTTTTTTTGTCCCAGCAGAGCTTCGAGGCACAAATTTTGCGGCAACCTGTTTTTGAAGTTGACTTACCCGAGTTATTTTATTTAATATTTATTTATTTATTTCCCCCTAGTCCCAGAGTTAACATGTTATGAGAAATGTGCAAATGAACCACAGAACCCATTAAGCGACATTGTGAAAATTCTGGCTCAACCCTGTATGAGTTTCATTCTTCTCCCCAGAAAAAGAGTCCTTCATCGAAATCAGCTGAAAGGATGTTTTGGTGTAAAGAGAGCTATTTTTCCAAAACAACCATAAAAAGACCAAAACCAAAATCCCAAAAACATCTGCATGGATGAGTTTAGTGCTCAAAAACTTACTTAGCCCTCATTACGACCAAACGTTACTCTTATCGAACACCTTTGGGATGAAGTAGAACTCAGTCTTTATTACATTTTTCATTCCTGTTGATGTAATGGCCCCCATATTTTTGTCCATATATTGTAAAACATACTTGGAAGCATGAAAATGTTCATGCAAATGTAAATAGTCATACTGAACACACAAGTTTCTAGGAGGAGGCATATTGTAGGCTTCAGAAATTAGTTTTGTGATGACATCCATGTAGAGAACATAGTGTAGTAGGTGCTGTGGGATGAGATTGGCTGGCTCACAGTGAATAGGGGCTGTTGGGATTGTCGAGCCTGTGAGATGGCAAAGCCTGTGTGAAGTAAGCCTGCATAATTCTCAGCTCTTTTTGTGTCTGTGCCTGGGTGTATGTGTACACTATTTCTGTGTAGGAGTATACTGTACTCATAAATAGTGTTTATTTACATTTTCTCCTTTGCTGTGGGAGAAGCAGCTAAATGAAACTACAATGTCTGTGTGTGTGCTTGAGTGTGCATTCATGGTTTTAAGCTTGCCCTGCCACAACATAAAATCAACCACATTTAGAAACATGCATTCACTAAGACACACAATTAACTGACACATGCACATCAGTCAGTAGATTTTAGTTTTGATTATTTATTTCCTGTAATTTTTGCTGGAGTAGATTAGGTTATATTAATAAAAACATTAATTGAGTGGGAGGGGGGGAAAAGCCAGCTGGGCTTTTACAAAGTCTTCCTGTTCCTTTAAACACGTAATTAAATGAATTGCTTCATAAGACTCAAACCCCATGTTTGTTTTAAATGTGGTATTGGATTTGTTGTGGCTATTTTCTTCTTGTACATCAAATCCCACACTGGTTTCACCCAAAAGAATATAATCGCTTAAATAAAAAACACCAAAAAAAACAGAAA
This sequence comes from Phyllopteryx taeniolatus, assembly GCF_024500385.1. NCBI lineage: Eukaryota > Metazoa > Chordata > Actinopteri > Syngnathiformes > Syngnathidae > Phyllopteryx > Phyllopteryx taeniolatus. The sequence goes on along the minus strand of NC_084502.1, from coordinate 26,956,391 downwards.
CACTCCAATATTTTCAAACAGCGATTACTAGTTATAAATGTGCCAATGGACCAAGCAGGATAGGGCTGGCATGGCATGTGTGTGTGTGTGTGTGTGTGCGCGCGGCTTCCAATTAAGAGATAAATTGTGCGTGCCTATATACTGTAGTACACATGTACAACCCCAATTCCAATGAAGTTGGGACGTTGTGTTAAAGATCCCAAACATTTATTGAATGTTAAAAGAAAAGGTGATGTAACACAGTGGTAAACATGACCCTGTCCCAGCTTTTTGGGAATGTGTTGCAGCCTTAAAATTTGCAGTTAATGATTATTTGCTAAAAACAATAAAGTTTATCAGTTTGAACATTAAATAGCTTGTCTTTGTAGTGTATTCGAACAGGATTTGCAAATTATTGTATTCTGTTTTTATTTATGTTTAACACAACGTCCCAACTTCATTGGAATTGGGGTTGTAATATTCCAAAATGGCTAATAACTGCAGGTCAGCTATTTACTATGAGGTCTGTAAGAGCAGTGATTCCCAAGCACTAAACCGTCAGACATCATAAGATGTGCCACATTGTAGTATACAATTTAACTTGATTGAACTTTGTTCATTTATCAATGTCAGTGTCATATAGTGGCAGAAGATAGAACTATCCACCACTTGTCAGGCATACAACAGAATAATAGCTTTGTGCTCAGTTTAACAGGCCCAGATCTCACACTAAGTACATTTGTGAGTAAATTTATATAAAATTATCATTGCTTTAGTTTATATATTTTTTGTGACATTTTTGTTTGGTATGTCGTGAGATTTTTTTTTAAATGGAAAATGTGTCTTGGCTCAACAAAGGTTTGGAAACACTGAAGAAGGCAAGGTATGAAACGAGCTACCATTAGAGGTCCTTTTATGTACCTAGTCTAGGTGGACTACTTGTTGAGCACCAATACTATCGAAAAATGAACAGAACTGTTGAAGGATAAGTGAGTGCTTTATAAATGCATACTGTAGCCATCATTGCCAAATCAGTATTCTGGTCTGATCTTACATGATTTATACACCATAATAATAAAGTTTTGTTTGTTCACAGACCCATTTGTAGCTTCTGAACGCTGTAATGTTCGCCTAACTAGAATTTGCCAAGCCAAAGTGTTAAACAGTGGGCCATAAGCAAGGGCACTGCAAATGTGTGAGCATTATTGAAATTTAACAAACTGGTTGGATGCTCAGTAAGTGCTACGATCTGAGAGGTTGACATACAGGACAACACAATATTGTGATCCTAACAACTGAAAATATTGGCTAATCCATGTGCGAGTGTGTGTGCATGTTTGTGTTGGCAGTCTGATTTGCAATCCTGAGTGGCTCGAGTGGGCGGCTGAGGTGCAGAGATGAGTCGTCCGAGAGGCATTTGTGCACTTTGGGGAGAGAGACAGAAAGAGGGAGATTGAAATGGTAATGTGAATAAAAAAAAAAAAATTGATGGAGAGAGAAATGAAATGCATGCTAGAGCTCTTGAATCACATCATCTTACTGTATTTCCATGCGCGCGCGCACACACGCACACAAACACATAGACAAGCAGCGTAGCAGTTTGCCCACGCTCGGCCAGAGGTGAACAATATTCCTCCCACGATAATTACATGCCTCTCTTAGCTTCTCTCCATCACCTGGTCTCTCTTTCTCGCTCTCTCTCTGACAAACACCTACACGTGAAAATATGTTGTTGTTTTTTTGTTTTGTTTTGTTTTTTCAAATTTGCCACTGTGGTGGAAATGTTTACGTTTACAAACCCCCCACAGGTCAGAAAATCTGGACAGTTGATGTTAGAGAAAAGAAGTCCCAGGATGTTAGTTTTGACTTTTTGACATATTCTACTGAACATAGTATGAGGCAACTGATGCATTAAATGTAATGAGGCAGTATCATTATTTATAAATGGCGTCGGGGAATGTTCCTCCCATTATTGAACGCAGTGATAATTGAACACGCCCCTTTAATGCCTGTTGAGGAGCCTTTTTGAGTAACTGCCTGCTTTCATCCCACTTTTCAGCCACCAAAATTGGCTCGTCCCATGCAGTTGCAGCCGAAAGATTTCAAGGCAGTGCAGTCAAATGTAAGAATATATTTGCCTGAAGAAATGTACACTAGCTCATCTGGCTCCCCTTTTCGCACCACTGAGTTGCTTTGCTTGTCTTATCCCACTTAAATGTATGTGAATAACCTCTGGAGGGGAAGAATACTTGTGTTCACCTTCTACTTAATTAGGCGTATCAAATGAAATGTTAATACAACCCCCAAAAAAACTAAGAAAAAAAGAATAGAGGAGATGAAAAAATTGTGAATAATAAAAAAAAGTGAATCGTTATGCATCCACAGCACTGTCTGCAGAGGCGTGCAGCGTTTATGCCGCTTATTGCCTGTGGTTTAGCTAATGAGGTAGTTGAGGTTTAACCCATTTCAAGTGGAATTATAAAGACGTGTTTCTTTCGTTTCAAATATAGTAGTATAGAAAGGAATAATTTAGTAATTTCCTTTGTTTCACCAGGTAAAGCAATTGACAACAGCTTCTCATTTACAATGCCGACCTGGAAGCAATTTAGGTTTCAGTGTCTCTTGCTCATGAACACTTCGACAGCGGACAGTCGGAGCCCAGATTGGAACCACCAACCCTTTATTCAGTGGATGCCGGACTGTACAGCCACCTCAAAAAAATGTTAGATGCTTAATATCGCCTCTCGAGTGTTGTTGCTGTCCAGCAAGTTCATACTGTTTATGGAGAATCCTGACATGAATCTTGGCACTGCTCTACTGAACTATACTATTTTATAGCCTCTTCAACCCAGTGCTATCAATTTGACACAGTACTGGGACTTAATCCTTTTTTTTAAATTAGAGCTAAAGCTTGAATGTGTTGCCTTTCTGGTTTACAACTTAAAACTTGTCTGCTGCCGTGTCCTTTTCCTCGTTCATGAATGTATTTATGCAGTCTTTAGGCACTGAACATTTGGTAAATTAATGATCTACCCACATCACATTGCACATTGTCGCTTGCTTTCATCTTATGAGACTGTACTCAGTGGAACCGATTCTAATCAATTAATAAATCACCTCAGGGTTGGGTGAGAACCTTTTGCAAGGAACAAGAAAATAAGCAGACTCACATTTTAATCTGAAGACTCAGGTGGTGTCAGAGTACTTTTGTCGACCATTAGTAAGTGCTTGAGTTTCATGCCATTTGGCCAGGATTGCCAGATGTTTGGTTGAGCAGAAGTGTTGCTTCTATTAAACCGTTTAGCACTATTATGACTTTTACTTTGGTCAGTTTTTACTTCTTGTTGTTTGTTCGATTGTCATTGGCTTGATAATACTCTCATGGAGCAGCTTTTTGTAAAGAAAGGACACAGATTTCAAGTGTCTTTTTGTGACTAGTGTCATGCATTTGAGTCCATCTGTTTGTGATGTTTGACAATAACGAGCCCTGAGCGGGGCGACGCTAGGGGAGTCAAGCCACGGATGACATCTGAAAAGCCTCATATCTAAATTTTGACAGATTTAAATGTTTTTGTTACAGGGGCGGTGCCGAATTGTACTTAAATTGGTGTAGCAGATACATCGCCTAAGACAGATACTGATAGAGCTTTTGGTCAAGTGGAGGTATGATCTAGTACAGATCCTGCCTATCATATGTCTTGTCCAGAGCCACAGACATGACATGGGAATTTCTATTTAATTGTAGCCGCAATATAGATATAATGTGCACACAAAATCCTAATTTGTGTGCACCATATAGTGATTTGTAGCCACCAAATAGATTAAATAGATTCTGCGCACAAAACACAAATTTGTGGCCACAAAGCATCTGTGGCTCAATTCAGGACCGTGAGGCAGGCAAATATAGCACACCTTCTCTAGAAACAGTAAGGTCGAGACAGAGACCGTAGGTAAGATAGGGGACAGGGATAGTATGTTTGAATTTAGTTTTAAGATGGGGATGAGCTACAGAGGCATTCAGAAAAGCCCGGAATTGCAGTCCATTTACGGGAAAGGAACAAGAAACGACACTTACCGTAAGGACTTCGCGTATTGCCGTTTATATCGAAGGTGTCCTCCATTTGGTCGCCCATACGTTTAGTGAATGATATTAAACCCACAAATTAGTTCATTCCACACATACCTATTTTGTACATTGTGACCACAAATTATTATATTTGGATAGTAGTATTTTTTCCTGAACATTATATCGATATTGTGGTCACAATTTAGAAAAAAGTCTCATGTCATGTCTGGGGCTCTGTAGTAATGCACATCCAGTTGACAATATTCACAGCTATAAACTTTGGCCCAAAGCCAAGCTCTGACTTGTGGATTCAAACCGCTAAAATGTATGCTGAACCAAGGAGAAAGGAACAGGCCTACTTCATGGTCATCATTGAGCAGTCAGGATGGAAGTGATGATGACTAGCTGCTATAATTTAATTGGTATAGCAGCTGTAATAAAAAAAAATCCGCGTTTAAAGAGCAGGCAGTACGGTGAGCATGTGGGTAGTACCTCTGCCTCACAGTACAAAAGGATCTGGGTTCATAACCTGGCTCAGGCCTTTTTGTGTGGAGTTTGCCCCACTCAATGCTTGCGTGGATTTTTTACTCTCTCTCTCTCTCTCTCCCTCTCCCACTTCCCAGAAACATTAATTGAATACTCTAAATTGCCCTTGGGTGTGAGTGTGAATGATTTTTTTGTCTATACAGTATGTACCGTGTGATTGACTGGCGACCAGTCCAGGGGTGTACCCTGCCTCTCACCCAAAGTCAGCTTGGATAGGCTCCTGTCAACCTGCCCAGGATACGTGCTAGTTAGATGGATGGTTAAAGAAGTCATTTGTTAATTTGAGATCCTTTTTAGTAAGGACCGGTCATTTTATTGTTAAATAATCTTGGACTTTAAAGAGCAACTGTTCAATTCTACTGATTTTTAGAAGTTATTCATGATTGTTGGACATTTTTATGTATTCCTCTCTTGTGGGCCATCATATGGAGTCTGTCTAGGAAAAAATAGCTGAAGAAAAAGACAAGCCTTGGTTCTCCTCTGAGAACCAGTTCAGAAAAGTTATGATCTCCTTGCTATTTCTTCTATATTCTCTTCCTGTAGTGCAGTGTGTCACAATACTTTGTGTATCTGTACCTGGTTCATTCAAACACACTGTGCGTTGTGTTTTAGGATGAACAGTGACAGCTCTGCCTCAGCACTGAGTTCAATACCTGAAGCTGGAAAACTACGAAGGTTAGTCAACAATTGCATAATATTACATAAACAATGGCTCTGCAACTACTTCACCTTTTTTATACTCTTTTGTCTCATACTGTTACTGCTTTGTGGTTTACAGGAAAGGTTGCATCCAGCGCTCTGTAACCACAAATGATGAGTTTAAGACAATAGTGAGGTCAGTACACTTACTGTTTGACTTTTGGATAAAGTGCTCAGAATTAATCGATTTCAGTACCTCTACCTGACGAAACAGCTTTTTAGTATGAGGCAAGAAAGAAAAGCACACAAACCTGTACGTAATAGCTCCTGTTTTCCAGTAGCACCCTTTTCTTTGACATTATGAAACAGAATTTTGTATGTTTACAGCAGGGGTGGGCAACTTTGATCATGAGGCCCACATGTTTTGTCCATAGACATCCAAGGCCAGACTGTGAACATCCACCCCATAACGCTCCCCTGTTGCCATGTTAGCTATGTTTTGTTTTAATGAATAGAAAAAAAAATATTGAATTCTATTATGCCAACATTCATAGATTATATGTACTGTATTTCCTTTACAGGTGCATATTTCTTATTTTCATTCATTTACTCAATGAGCTGCCTCAAATTCACACATTGAGTGATAAAACCGTACAGTACAACACTTTTACATGTCCGACATTATTAAAGACTGCGGTACTGTCCCCAATTTCAATTACACATAGCACATTACACATGCACTTGAAAATGACGCTAGGACTCACAATTAGCAATCTAGTGTTAGAAGCAATAATTAACGCTTACTGTACATAGTGTTCAGGTCAAAAGTTTATAAGACAGTGGGGAGGCCAGCCATGATGTACAGCTTAGAGACTGGCACTGAAGAGACAACGGGAAGCAGAGTTGGAGGTGGGGAAATGAAGATGTTGTTTTCCTAAGGAATGACTAGGTTGGATAGGATTAGAAAATGTTTGGCTGTTTGTATGATGTTCTTTTTCTGAAATGCTGTGCTACATTTACAGTATGCCAGAGCTAATGAGACACACACCTTCCAAAAAGCTCAAATTTCATCTCGTCAGTCCATATGTATAATATTCTCCCAAAAGTCTTATTAAAGTCTAATTATTCAGATTTTTTTTACATTTCCCCCCCCCCCCAAAAAAGTAAGACATTTGCCACACATGCCATTTTTGCCCAGGCTCTTCTTTATTGTTGTGTCATGAACACTGACCTTAACTGAGGCAAGGGAGGCCTGCAGTTCTTCAGAAGTTGTCCTGGGTTCCTTTGTGGCCTTCTGGATGCGTCATTGCTGTTCTCTTGGGGTAATCTTTGTAGGCCGGCCACTCCTGGGAAGGTTCACCACTGTTCCATGATTTCTTCATGTGAGGATAATGATTCTTCCGATGGTTCACTGGAATCCCAAAGCTTTAGAAATGGCTTTTGTAACCTTTTCCAGACTGATGCATGTAATTTTTTAAATTTCTCGACTATTCTGAAATTTCTTTGGATTGCGTCATTTTGTTGCAGCTTTTTTTTTTAGATCTTTTGTGCGACTTGATTTTGTCGGGACAGATTCTGCTTAAGTGATTTCTTGATTGCACAGGTCTGGAGGTAATCAGGCTTGGGTGTGATCAGCTGAAATTAACCAAAAACTGTGATTAGCCACAATTAACGGTTGTTTTGGTTTTCGGTGGTACAAATATGCTTTTATTAATAATTTTCATTGCTTCAAGGCAGAAATATTTGCCTCGACTAATTTTTGTGGTCGACTTAGCCAAGTTAGCCTATTTTTTATTTTTATTTTTTTTCTCTTACCAGCCCAAGTAAGAAGTACCTGTATATTCGTCCAAATATACTCCCCTCCAAAAGTATTGGACCAGTTTGGCCAATTCCATTTTTTTTTCTCTAGAAATTGCATGATGCAGGTTCTCTCAATTGGTTTAGTTGCATCTTCTGTTCCCTGACAAAATGTTTCTATAGGCTTATAGACTGATTTTTCTGTTGCTATCATGTGAATTAATGTGCTTAAATGTCACCTTTTTAAAAAACACAGCTCACAAATGTACAGTATATTAAAATACATTGTGTACACTAAAATATTCATCTTAAAATAAAGCAATATACAGTAGGTACAATTATTAATTGCTTATTACTATTTGATAATCAGCTTTCAATTCATTTCATCCAACTTCCATGTTTTTTCTTTGTGAGGAATGCATATTGATTTTCATGTTGTAAATATGGCAAAACATGCATATGTGTATGTGATTGTCTCTCTCCAGACATGAAACGGGTCAAAAGTCAAGTGATGCAGAAGGAGAAGAGGAAAAAGGTACTGGATGCACAGACACACTCGCACACAATTGCGGTTCATTTATGTTGCACATGAAACGCAACTTCATGCTTTTGACAGCTTGTGTTTCACAGAGTGTATTAAAAAAAAATGTGGAAAGAAGCCAGCTTTTGTGTTGAAACTGTCCTCTCTTCCTTGCTGTTTTCTCTCACTTTGCACACAGTTTGCTATCCTGGTAGCTTTTTGATCTGGAAAAAAACCTGCATGATTACACATCCTGAACTGGCTCAGCACTTTGCATATTAAATTATTGCTATCTAGTCCGCAAACGTTTATTTTAAGTGGCAAATAATGAGATACTTAAGGGCTCTGCTCAGGTTTTTTGTTGAATACTAAACTCTTTCTACGAAACTGAGATTATGAACAGAAAAGCAGTGATGATAAAATTATCTCAAGGTATTGCCAGAAGATCGGAAAACTTACTGAGACTTTAATCAGATCATAGTCGGGGACATATATGAATGGTTTCAGGGAGTTACTGTAATCTACTGTATGAAACTAAATCCCCAATTATTTTAATTTTCAATCTGAGTAAATTAAAATTTTAAGTAAACTTAATTCTGTTTATGAAAAGACCTACCACTGTTAAACTATTGCTATTCAGCACACATTGTCTTTTTCAACGTTCTCATGTTTGCTAGTTTTTGACACACACTGACAGATCCCATAAAGTCTGGTAGGTTGTATCAAATGGAATAGTTCAATGGAGCATGTGACGTGTGTGTGCGTGTGTGTGTGTGTGCGTGCGTGTGTGTGTGTGTGTGTGTGTAAGTTCAGAAAAAGTTTGTCACTCCTATTTGAAATTTATGATAAAGCTGACACTTAAAACAGGAGACAATTCAACATTGGATTTTTAAATCAAAATGTTTAGCCAAACTATATGATTTTTTTTTTTTCCAAACAAAAGTCCGCTCGTCTTAATGCTGGCATATAATGTGAAATGTCGTTGATGGGCTAATGGAAATTAGCAAACTTAAAACAACTCATACCCACATGCAGAAGGAACACATACAAACGCAGCAAACAACACTAATCACAGTCAATATATCCTGTCACCAAAGACACTAATTAGATGAAATAATATTTATGATGACGACAGACTTGAATCCAATGCTATGCTGATTTAGTACATTTCAGCCACTGTAAGGATCAGTTCAACCACAACCACGCACATGCACACTGAGCATCCCAGTGCAAGGCTGCAGTGCAGAAGGTGAAGTAAAAAGTTGTTTGCGCAATAACCCGGTCATTCGCTTCCATGTGCTTATTACTGTAGCTTTGATGCACTTACTAGCCTTTCTCTCTCTTGGTCAAGCACAAGTAGAGTGTGTATAATGTATAAGTTAGTATAGAAATGCTCCGGAAACTCTTAGGGCACTTACTCGCCTCTAAGGCAAGTAAGCATGGAAGGCAAATCAGTGGGCTCCATTTACCTTTGTTGCTTTACTTATATTACGTAAGTACATAAAAGTAGGTGAAGAAATAACGTAAGAAAGTATTCAGGAGAGTAGAAAACTATAACTAGGTTACTATACGGGTGGGAATGGCTCATCACAATTCAATTCAATCACGATTATTTTTGGGATACAGTTCTCTTTCCATACTGTGGAAATTACTACTTTTAAAACAGTATTTGTCTTGAGGAATATTTCCATTATTTAAATAAATTACAGAATATCCGACATTATCTTTTATTACAGCAAAAATGAGGGCAATGTATAAATTATAATCTACCCATTACCAAAAAGCCAACAGAAGAGTTTCAATTTCTTTGTTCAAATGTAAAAAAAAAACCCAACAGTGTTAGTATGCTTGTAGTGCGTTGTATTTATTTTACACTAGCCTCAGGCTCTATCACAGTCTTATCGCACACAAATCAATTCACACATCCCTCACATTAATAACAAAGGGATTGTGAAATTCAGTCCAATGAGTCCATGTTGCGAAAGTTGAGGTGCTTGCTGTGAGATGCAGCAGTAAGTTTTGTAACAAGTAATTGTCCAAAATTCCTCCTGACCAGGGGCATGCAGAGAGTTTTGGAGGGGCAGGTGCTTAAAGTAAATTGGGGCAACATGGAACACTTTTTTTTTTTTTTTTTTTTTTTTTTTTTTACATTGTGGAAACTATGTAAATGTAACGTGGTCACAAAATCTTAATTTGTGGCCACGCAATACACATTTGTAGCTCCTTACTGGACAGTTTGGTAAGCAAATCGAGAGATCCTTTTTTTGGAAACGGTAAAGCAGATGTAGAGGCCGGCTAAAGACAGTGGATGGGGATACAGTAGTAAGATTGAATTTTCTTTTAGGCTGGGAATAAACTACAAAGTATTTGGCTATTGATAAGATCACACTAAATGACACTTGCCTTTAAGGACACCGGGCGTTGAGGTTTCCAGCAAAGGTGCGTGTCATTTGCTTACCCAGATGTCAAAGTTGGTCATGAGAGCTTAACCCACGAATTAGTATTTTGTGCACGCATTATGTCTATTTTGGCCAGAAAAAAAACCATTTAAAACATATAAGACTACCCTTGTTTCTTCAATTTCTTGTTCAATTCCATGCCTGGTACCACTCTAGCTATGTTACCTGAGAAATACAATGAACATGACAAATTATAGCTGAGTGATTTTTATTTATTATCAAGAAAATCATGGGGCATGGATAGAAATCAGCTCTTAAATTAAACTCTTTTTAGCTATTTTTGTTGCCCTTATTGTATTTGCCCAAACAAATGTTCCTTTAGTTTCACCAGACACTAAAAATGAACAAGAAACTAAAATAAATCGGTGTGGTCTGCTTTTTTTTTTTTTCCCATTTATGTGCAAAGCAGTGACCACAAATTGTGAGCACAACATGGAGGAATGGCAGTGAATGAATGACAGAATGTTTTTTGTTGTTGTTTCTTCATTAAAATAGCACACCAACTCAGGTATGTAGGCTAGGTAATATCAACCCGAGCTTTGGAATTTTTATTTATTATTTTTTTGTATGTCTTTATGACACATAACGTATCAAAATGCTCCAAAAAATGTTATCTGAAAGGGCTAGACCACGTAGTCAGACGCCTCCCATTCGCTGGACTTTTTACCCTAATGACCGACTCACTCCACAATCCACATGATCCCTTAACGTTTATGGTATCAATTAATTTGTTGTAAATTGTCTACGTTATCATGTAACATTTTGACTCAACTTACATGACTTGTTTGTTGAAGATTAGATCAGCTCTGCTGTTCTGCTGCCACGACCAGAGTCATCGTGTACATTAGTACCTGCTTGTGTGCGCGCCATTGGCGATGTGTTCAGAACAGCGCGGAAATGCGTATAACCACATTAGATAGGGATTCAACCCATTTATTTTGGGAAGAGTTAAATAACATTTTCGCGTTGAAAGACCACAGTATGGCTTTCAAACAAAACAACATGCATTTGTTTATTTATTTATTTATTCACAAAAGGGCAGTTGGGGTATCAAGAGGAAAAGAGGACGGTGCCAGAGCACCCATTGCCCCCCCTGCACGTCCCCGCTCCTGACTGTTGGAAATGTTTGGTTGAGGTTATTGCTGCTAAAGGAGGCTCGAGCACTAATTAAATACAAAGGTTCACTTACCTTTTCCACCCTGCAGTGTGAATGTTTACTTGTGTCCAATAAAACATGAAAATATCATAGTTTGGGTGGTATTAAGAAGACAGATTTTCTATTATTGTGACTTTGATGCACATTAAGTCACATTTGATGACCAATTCATGGAGAAATCTAGGAAATTCCAATCTGTTCACACTGCATGTGTGCGCGTTGATCTTTATTTTCCTTCCAGCCAACAAAAGCTTTTTAAGAGTTTTTATGTTAGTTCTCTCTCTCCACCTCTCTCTCTCTCTCTCTCTCTCTCTCTCTCTCTAACTCTCTGTGTCTCTGCCTCACATAACTGGATTAGGTCTGTGCTTTTTAGAGTGAGGGGCGGTGAGAGCTAGTATTGAGGTCAACCTAATGAACATTCCTCTTAGTTGCTTCAGCTAAACTGACTTTGTTTCCACAAAACTGTGTTTATGTTGTCATTTTTGTTTTTACTTTGAATTCAATTAGATATACTGTAGCACAGTTGGATAATGTATAATGTTGTTCCCATAAAGCTATCTCTGTGTTCACATTCCACGAGTTAGTTCTCTTTGTAACCACACAAACTGAGAATTGTTGCCTGTACCGATGTAGCAGTCATTTTTGACATATTATTTTTATTAGACAAATTATGCTTTTGGAGTCTCCTTTAGTAGACCCCCACCCCCTTGTGTGTGTGTGTTTTTGTTTTTTTACTAGCGTCAGCAAAGTGTATCAGTGCCTTAAGTAAGGTCATTATGTCATTTTATTTCGTTTATGTAAAATGCATCGTAAGTCTCTTATCGAACATTGTTTATACTGAATGTCAGATTTCTTCGGGATTTGGAATCTCCTTTAGTGTAATTCTTTGCTATCATTGTAGAGCTGCTGATTCAGTGTGTAAAGAACATCAATATGAAGAAGGTGAGTGTGTTTGTGTGTGTGTGAACTTTGATCATGGGAATGCTCTTCTATTAAACTACCATTTTAACACAATTTGTTGTTTTCTATTGTAAAGCCAAATTAAATAGATATTTTTCTGTGGTTGGAAAAAGATGCAGGAACTGCATCAGACCGGATGTGACCTCACATGTGTTGACCAATCAGGCTGCAGCTTGCTGCACCATGCCGTCAGTACGGGAAGCAAGGAGATGGTCCGCTTCATCCTTGACAATGGTAAATGTGGTCATATGTGCCTGTGGAGTCACATGACTGCACTATGTACACTCATTTGCCATCTGCTTGATTTTGCAGCTCCAAATAACCTCATTGATGTGACAGAACACATACAGTGAGTTCATGTTTGCTTTTACTCTTATTAAATGTGTCAAATAGGTGTTCTGGTAATAAAAACCCCCAGATATTTTGTAATGGGCCAAAGACGTGTGCTCCGCAGACTAACAAATAAGGTAGTACCTTGACTCCGTAATCAAATAAATTTTCACCATTGAAATTTATCTGAATGTCATTAATCTGTTCCAGCTCTCGCACACACACAGTTTTGTTATGCTTTTTTAATGAAGAAAAGTAGCACTGTATAATACTCTGTACATGGAATATCAAAAGCATAAAAAAACGAAAATGAAAGAGAATGTACAGAAATAAACAGTTTTAATGAAGAAAGTGTAATTAAGCTGAAACACACACTGGACTATATTTATGTGTTGCGTGGCTTTAAGGGGCGGTCTTTCAGTGAGTGTTGTCAGGAGTCTCCACCATGCTCCTTGCAAGTGTTTTCATTCACTAAACGGCTGAAACAGAAACGGCGAATGTAGGTCTTCCCCCCCCCCCCCCCCCCCCCCCCCCCCGAAATCACTCTAGTGTGTATCTAGGTCTTGCTTGTAACCCCAATTTTGCCTCACAACACAAAGCAAAAACTCAACTAAGCGACAGCTCATAACTCGAATAACTCTGAAGTTGGCACACTCAGGGACACAAAGTCGAGGTACCACTGTATAGCCAGTTTGACAGACATCAACACAAGATACAAAGACAAAAGCAATAGAGTTCTGTGGATCTCATGCTGCTTCTGTTCTGCTTCAGTGGTGAAACAGTTCTTCATCGGGCCGCGTCACTGTGTCACAGGACCATCTGCCATTACCTGGTTGAGGCAGGAGCATCGCTGATGAAAACAGACATGCAGGTGGGTTAACAAAAGTAATACCAGAATACAGCGAACCACGCTATTCATGGGGGATAAATATTGACCGATATATATATATATTTAAACACCAAAATGTTCAACCAAACCTTATAATGTATAGCAGCTTAATGCTGACATCCATCTATCGATCCACCCACTTTCTTAGCCGCTTATCCTCGCCAGGGTCACGGGCGTGCTGGCGCCGATCTCGGCTGCCTTCGGATGAGAGGTGCACACCCTGAACTGGTCATCAGCCAATCGCAGGGAACATATAAACAAACAACCATTCACACCTACGGACAGTTTTGAGTCTTCAATTAACCTACCATGCATGTTTTTAGAATGTGGGAGGTCGCAGCTGGACTATGCTGGTTGTCATAGAAGACGTTTTGCCTCTCATCCAAGCAGGCTTCATCTATTCATGCAACAGGCTAGGTAGGACAGCACTAGCCTGGGTTTTCGGTGTGGAAACCCAACTATTTATCCTCCAAGTTAGAGGCACTCCCCAAACTATGAATGGTATCACTCTTTTGGGATGCAAAAATGACAGTCATTAAGATGTCTTGCAGAGAGGCCTCTACCCGTCATTGGGTGGAAACCTCCCGGTTAATATTCCATTCCGTCTTAAAAAGGTGGTGGCGCTGCCTCGAGACCAATAGAGGCAGTGTTTTTTTATTTAATTGTTGTAAGCAGAATTTTTTTAGGCTCTTTGGAGTGGACGAAAGGACAGCATTGTGTGTGGGAGCTATGTGGTGTTGTAAGCCACCTCCTCGGTTTAAAGATGATTTCTCAACCTTCACGTAGATGGCCCCTCTCACTCTTCTATTAATCTGTCTTCTCTTTAGAGAACCTGCACATTTTTGCCCCAGAAAAAGTGCCGTTTGTCTTTGAGGCGCAAGTAGACAGCTGAGTCTTGACCTGAACTGTTTGCTCGTCTGTGTTTTAACATGTGTGTGCTCAGTGGTTACTTGGTCTCCCCAATATATGCATCAGTGCAATGTTTATGATAGTCACTATTAAAAGGGAGTCTGCTAAAGAAACCCAAGTCCAAAGGCAAAGACAACAGGGCTATTCCTCTGGAGGCCTCGCCGTACGTCATGCACAGTTGTAAACATTGCAGTGCGTTTGACAACAAAGAATCAGTGGTCAAAGGTTTAAATCCTATAGAAGACAAATCAAAAAATGACTTTGTTGACTGGCTGTTGAAGAGTTACAAGTCTGCCTGAGCACTGTCAAGCATCCCTAGAGCAAGACACTGAACCCCCAAACTGCTCAGGCGTATTTCATCTTGTGTCCATGTGAATTTCTTTGTCGTGTAATATAAGCAGTCACTTCTGGAGATTGTAGAGGCAAGGCAAAGCAAGTTAATTTGTATAGTACCTTTCAAACACGAGGCAAATCCATAGTGCTTTACAAAAAAATTGAAATCTCAACATAAAAGCTGAATAAATGAAAAGATAAAACAGTAATACTACAGTCAAATAATAAAACAGATAATCAAGTTAAAATCACTAAATACAAATAATATGGTGAATAATGTTTTTGATTTAGGATAAAGCATAGCAGCATAGTGAACAAACTTTTTTTTAGGCCAATTAGTGACAGTTTGAGCAGATCGCAGGTGTTCAGGAAGTTTTTTTCCACAGTTGAGGAGCATACAAACAACACTGCTTCACTTTGTCTAGTTCTGGGAACCCTCTATAAGCATGAAGCCAATGACCTATAGGGTCTGGAAGTTTCATAGGTAAAAGGTCTTCAATATATTTCGCTCCAAGACTATTCAGAGCTTTATAGACCAACAGTAAGATTTTAAAACCTACTTTTTGACACATAGGTGTGTTGATATTTTAGGACTGTTGTGACTGTGGTCTTGGTACTAGTAGTAACTCGAGCAGCAGCATTGTGGACCACTTGCAGCTGTCTGATCAATTCTTCAGCCCTGAAGAAAAAAAAATAAGAAAAAAAGGTTCAAATGGGCCAATCTATGAAGAGGTCCAATCGACTGGGAATTTCCCCTGAATGATTATATGTACAGTGGAACCTTGATAAAACAGACCCTGATATAACTGATATTGGATAAAATGGACCATCAGGACTGAACAATGTTTCCAAAAATAGTTTCCTTTTGTTATTTAAGCTGCTGTTGACAAAGTCTGTTAGTTCCAGAATAGGCCACTGTTGTTTCCTGGCAGAGAATGGGACTGACGTATTTCTTGGTCACACAAAAAAAAAATAGATCAAATTCCAAAACACGTGCCTCCCCTGCCTATGTGGTGGCCATGCTGAATGTGGGGCATTGACATGGTGGCCATGTCATGATGATTATATCTATCTGTGTATTGTGCCGTAAATCGCTGCTCTCTGTGCTGCGGAGTGAAAGAGAGCTAGAGAGAGAGAGAGCGAGAGAGGAATGAAGAATACAAAACTAGTCTTTGGAGTCTGGAACATGCTATTTTTGGTACAGTAACAGTTTTTTTGTCAAGCCGTTCACCTTTGCAACAGATTTGGAACTAGGAAGCACACTAATTTCTCGCGGCTCGCCTATGATGAATACTGTATGTCAACAATGTCACCATGATCAAGCACACCGGAGTGGTAAGTTTGGATAAAATGTAAAACTTTCAAACATTTTCAAGCTTTTTTATATTTATTTACAATAACTTTGTACTGTACAGTAACATGGGTGCATATGGCCTCCAAAAAAAAGGTGCTTCAATGTAACGGACAATCGGCTATGTCAGACACCCCACCCCCCAAATTGGTCCGTTCTATTGAGGTTCCACTGTGTGTGTGTAACTGTGTGTGTAAATATGTATGTGTGTGTGTATATATATATATATATATATATATATATATACTGTACCTTCTTTCTGGCGCAGAAGCTTGGTTGAGCAGAAGTTCGGTTGGGCAGAGGTTTGGTTGAGCAGACAACTACTGTAGTTGTATATTTATTTGGCGTGTTTATTAGCCAACAGTAACCATTTGTTGTCTCAATGAAATGCTGGTATATAATACATATCTCCATACTGTACACAGTATTTTGACAAAAAAATAAAAAAATTAATTCGACTTTATTGACATTAAATTTCTCCCGTGACTAAATTGGTGAATTTACAAAGGCCAAACCGCAACTATGCAGTGGTCCACAGTAGATATTTTATGGGTGAATGTCCAAGAGGGTGTCTCCGCCACATTTGCACAGGTGCCTGCAGAAACATGCAACTGTTGGTCTATAAAGTGTCATGGAGGAATCTTGAAGAAGTCAAAGTCTAAATGTGAATATGTATTGTTATGGGTCATACAGTCCCGAAAACTGTCTGTGCTCACACCACATTTACACAGGTTCTCACAGAAACTTTTGAAAGGTTATGGAATCTCGAAAAAGTGATACAACATAAGAATGACTTTTTCATGTCTTAGGTAAAATAGTACATCACATTGTTTGATAGTACTGTCAATCTTTGTACTCAAAAACAAGGTGTAAAACAAAAATGCACTTTCCCTTTTCTCTGAAACATTGATAAAGGATTAATCATTCATCTTCAATACCGCTTAACCTCACTTGGGTCGCGGGCGTGCTGGAGCCTATCCCAGCTGACTCTGGGCGAGAGGCGGGGTACACCCTGAACTGGTCGCCAGCCAACCACAGGGCAACCACACTCCCATTCACGCCTACGAGCAGTTTAGAGTCTTCGATCAACCTACCATGCATGTTTTTGGGATGTGGGAGGAGTACCTGGTCCAAGTTAAAATTGACTGGGAACATACTTGCGCTGTCATTATCGAATCTCCTTTGAATCGTTGATTCGACAGAGATTTCCTGAAGTACTCGAGTAATAGTAAAAAACAAACAAACTATTTTTTGGAGGAGGGCTTGACTTATATTCTAAAACTGCACGTTGGTTCTGAGTGTATGGTATAAACTGTAGAGAATTTGAGACAACAAAATCAGCTTTTGCTAAATGGTTAGCATTAGCGCGGTAGCGATTACCATTTTAGGTGAAAAAAAAAACAACAACTAATTACCAGCTAACTCTTAGATCATATGTACATTACACATCTAATTGTGTCTTAAAAATCACTTACAGACGCTTTTCCACTGCCCTAACGTCTGCAACAAATTTCCATGCAGTAAACATGAACAGTGGTTAAATGGTTCCGGGTGGCGTAAATATGCTTTTATTAATACTTTTTATTGCCCCGAGGCAGAAATGTTTGCGGTCGACTGAGCTTAAATGAGGTGAGGTAGCCGATTTTTTTGTTTTGTTTTGGGTTTTTTTCCCTCCACAGCCCTAGAATATACTATATGTGCATGGAAAATTAATGCAAATGTACGCTTTTACTGTATTAAAAAAAACAAACCATAAAAAACCTCCTCAGGGTGACACCCCAAAGAACCGGGCCGAGAAGGCTCACGATGCTGAGCTGGCAGCTTACCTGGAGAACCGGCAGCACTACCAGATGATCCAGAGGGAGGACCAAGAAACAGCTGTCTAAACATCTTCAGAACCAAAGTGCAAGAGTGAGTGGAGCAGTGCCAAAAGTCACGATGATGAGGACAAGTAATAAACATATTTACCAAGAAACAACTCAGGACATTATTTTTCCTGTAGTCTCAGTAAATCATAAACAGTGTGTGGATGTGTTGTGACAATGGCTGGAGGATGGGTCAGGTGTCACAAAAACATTTGAAATAACTACAAATGTCTGAGACTTATTTTTTGACTTTTACATTTTGAAGTTTTTTTTTTATGTTTGAACCCAAAGTTTCCCTCCACATGACTGACAAAGCAAGATTAGATATAAAACTAGAAGCCTTGAGCAAGTGTGTTGCTATTCTAGTTGTATTTTCTTTCTTGCCTTTTATACTAATGTATTCATAGTAAATTATTTCATCTGTTGCTTGCGCAGCTTGCGTAGCCAAATATTCACATACCAAAAAGAAAGATTTGGAAAACATTTGTAAGAAATTTAGCATCTTTAAAAATTTTGTTTATTTATACTTGCCAATATATCTTTCAAATAAGTTGATACACTGGTTGTGAAATGTTTGTTGTTGTTGTTTTGCTGTATCTAATGTTTTTAAAATTACATGTCATGAGGTAATAAAACATTTTCCAGTGGTTTCAGATTCTGCTCCAGTTTTCGCATACTAAAATATAAAAAAAAACATCCAGCTCCCACAGTTTCAAACAGATGAGCTTCAAACTGTCAGAGATATTATGATAAATCAAAAGGAAGCATTTTGTTCCTTTTGTATGGCAGACCATACTACAACCGCAGTTCCAATGAAGTTGGGACGTTGTGTTAAAAATAAATAAAAACAGAATACAATGATTTGAAAATCATGTTCAACCTACATTTAATTGAATACACTACAAAGACAAGATATTTAATGTTCAAACTGATAAACTTTATTGTTTTTAGCAAATAATCATTAACTTAGAATTTTATGGCTGCAACAGGAGCACTTCAGAAAACCAATGTCAGTAAATACAGTTCAGCGCTACATCCGTAAGTGCAACTTGAAACTCTACTAAGCAAAGCAAAAGCCATTTATCAACAACACCCAGAAACGCCGCCGGCTTTTCTGGGCCCGAGCTCATCTAAGATGGACTGATGCAAAGTGGAAAAGTGTTCTGTGGTCCGACGAGTCCACATTTCAAATTGTTTTTGGAAATTCTGGACGTCGTGTCCTCTGGGCCAAAGAGGAAAAGAACCATCCGGACTGTTATGGACGCAAAGTTCAAAAGCCAGCATCTGTGATGGTATGGGGCTGTGTTAGTGCCAATGGCATGGGTAACCTACACATCTGTGAAGGCACCATTAATGCTGAAAGGTACATACAGGTTTTGGAGAAACATATGCTGCCTGCAGTCTAGACCTGTCTGCCATTGAAAATGTGTGGCGCATTATGAAGCGTAAAATACGACAACAGAGACCCCGGACTGTTGAACAGCTGAAGCTGTACATCAAGCAAGAATGGGAAAGAATTCCACCGGCAAAGCTTCAACAATTAGTGTCCTCAGTTCCCAAACATTTATTGAATGTTAAAAGAAAAGGTGATGTAACACAGTGGTAAACATGACCCTGTCCCAGCTTTTTGGGAAAATGTTGCAGCCATAAAATTCCAAGTTAATGATTATTTGCTAAAAACAATCAAGCTTATCAGTTTGAACTTTAAATATCTTGTCTTTGTCGTGTATTGAATTAAATACAGGTTGAACATGATTTGCAAATCATTGTATTCTGTTTTTATTTATGTTTAACACAACATCCCAACTTCATTTGGAATTGGGGTTGTAGATAGGTATTTATTTTCTTTTGTCTCTCCTATGTTTTTCTTTATCGCTTCTGATCAGATTACATTGTCAGAAACGGTCATGTTGACATTTTTTTTAATGATATCGTAACATGGATGTTTGGGCCAGCTGAGTGTATGGGTCAATTCATTAATATACTGTAATTGCAGTTTTAACTATTTTTTAGAGATGATTATGTCCCAAACCTTTTACACAATGATAGAGTTGTTAATGATATATGCCAACATAAAGAATATGAACAAGCTACAATTTGAAAATTGAAAAGTGTAGACTCCAGAGGTGGGACCAAGTTATTGCGTTTGCAAGTCACAAGTCTTAAGTCTTTGCCCTCAAGTACCGAGTCGAGTTGCAAGTCCTACGTCTTGAGTTTCAAGCCCTTTCGAGTCATATTAACAAAATGTAAATGTTTCAATACATATAATATTTAGATATTTAATTGATGCATATATATATATATATATATATACTGAATTTCCATCCATCCATCCATTTTCTGAGCCGCTTCTCCTCACTCGGGTCGCTGGCCTGCTGGAGCCTATCCCAGCTATCATCGGGCAGGAGGCGGGGTACACCCTGAACTGGTTGCCAGCCAATCGCAGGGCACAAACAAACAACCATTTGCACTCACATTCACACCTACGGGCAATTTAGAGTTTTCAATTAACCTACCATGCATGTTTTTGGGATGTGGGAGGAAACTGGAGTACCTGGAGAAAACCCACGCAGGCACGGGGAGAACATGCAAATTCCACACACATTAATTGGATTTACAGGATATACGATTTCATGACACCCAAGGACACATTACAAATAAACAAAAAACAAAACAAAATGGGGTCTATTGTTTATTGTGGGAGCGTTGTCCATGTCAACCACCAAGACAGGATATGCCATCCGCGGAGCAGCAGATAGTCCCCGGTGGGAGCTTCGTTGGCTACAGTGGGAATGGCAAAGAAGTCCATATTCCTCCACCGAGACTATGATTTCAGCGGAAGGTGGTGTCCGACAGCCGAGCCCGAGGAGCTGCACAGATGTTCATGGCAGCGCCACAACCGATGCAGTTTGGGGAACACCCCTCTTAATGAAATGTATACGATGTGACAGGACTAGTCAGTCTAAATTTGCGATCAGCACTCCCTCCCTCTGTTGACGTTTGTATTCCGGCCCCACTGAAAAAAAAAAAAAAAAAAAAAAAACCTTGCTAAAAACGGCCTCGAACCGCCATTGTTGGGGGCAAGTGTCAGACTTGAACTAAGACAGAAGAGCAGAGGCTCAAGTGAAAGCAACGGATTACAGGACAGTAGTGAGACCAGGGTTGTATGGTTTGGAGATAAGCAATGATCAGAAGGCAGGAGACTGATCTGGAGGTAGCAGATCTGAAGATGCTGAGATTCTCTTTGGGATTGACAAGCAGAGACAGTATCAGGAATGTGCTCATCAGAGGGACGGCACAGACTGGAAGGTTTGGAGACAAAGCTAGCGAGACCAGATTGAGATGGTTTGGACATGTAGAGGGGAGGGACACCGGATAAATCAGTAGAAGGCGGAAGACCAAAGAGATTTGCGGATGAGGTAAGGTCAGACTTGCACAAGATGCAGACGACAAGGATAAATGGACGAGGATGATTTGCTGTGGC
Organism: Phyllopteryx taeniolatus; assembly: GCF_024500385.1. Lineage (NCBI taxonomy): Eukaryota > Metazoa > Chordata > Actinopteri > Syngnathiformes > Syngnathidae > Phyllopteryx > Phyllopteryx taeniolatus. The sequence goes on along the minus strand of NC_084502.1, from coordinate 26,935,108 downwards.
AACCCCTGAATATGGTTAAGTCCAAAGGAGAGAAGAAGAAGGAAAAGGGCCTCTTCGGATTGTGTTTTTTGTTTAGGAACTTTCCTTTCCTATCTGAGTGGGATGACCCGGTTGTAGTTGGAGGAAAGCTTGTTGGAATTCTAAAGATGCTTCGGAAAGGCGCCTCAAAGCAACCTTAAACCCACCTTTAGCATCAGTTACTCCTGACCAATCTTTAAGTAAAGATGTTACCTGTAATACTTAAAATACTGTTATACTTTAATGCAATAGGCCACCGACAAAGTTGACAGAGTCCGCAACGATGCTTGAGAGTGCGGAAGTGAAAGGAAAAAAACACATGTATGGAGGCGACATATCGTAAGTTATGCTACAAAAGAAAAACTTACAATGTTAGTATTAGACACAATCGTACTGGTTATTTTTGTAGCCCATAAGAAAATACGCTTCACGTATAAGAAAGACCACTCGGGGCAATACATTTCCACAACATCATTTTAGCCAGTCTTTAGGTGATTCTCACTCTAGCTTCCAAAAGGTGGTGCACTTGTAAATCCCATGTGGAATCCAAAATGCGCTCAGTCATTTGGTTGCTCGAAGTCTTTAGGACTTGAGACTCGCTTGGCTAAAACTAAGACTTGACCTGAACGACATTTGAAAATCTTCAATGAATGTGCCATGTGTTTTGATAAGATAAGAGATATATATACATACTGTACTAAAAAACCCACAAAGTCAGGTAAGCTATGATAACGTCACCGTTTAGTTAACCGTTAGCTGGTCAAATATTAACTAAACTTCATATCGGTTATGCGTTAAATTGAGAAGACCAGAAAGTAATGCACAATACAGAGACTGCTTTGGGACCAGAAACATGATCGTAAATGTGTTAGTACAGCTAACTAATGCAAGTGCCATTGCTGAGTCCTAAGTGGCTAATGTGTGAATATATGTTGTGACTGAGCGAGATGGTGCGACTTATGCTTTTCTAAACCCAGGTAATGACTCTACTTGATTGCTTGATTTTTGCCACAGTAACTTGGGACTTTCTTTAAGATTTAAGGTTAAGACTTGAGACTTATGACTTGCACATCTGTGATGCACTCCCACCACTGGCATCACCGCTACTATCGACCACAAAAGTTGGTGATCCAGGGTTGCCACGGTAACGACAGAGAAGCTATTGTCCTTATTATTTGCCAGTGAAGCATCAACATTACTTTCAAGCTATTATTTTAAGATGAAATGGGGAACAAATGCGGCTTTGAACATGTTCCCCTTATGCCAAAGGCAAGTGAATCAATCGTCATACTCCACAGTACACGTTTGCTAATAATTGCACTGACCATGTGATCATCTTAAATGCATTTCTTCATCACCGTGAAGATAAAGCGTGTCTTTCAGAAGTTTTTCTCATTACAACTTTGCCTTTGGGAGGGCTTCTTCAGAAGCACACACAGGCGGCACACACACGCACAAAGCAAAGTTACACTTTATGGCCTCTTGTTGCTACTGTTGGCCTGCAGATTAACACAGGTTGTGAGTGTTTGTGTGCAGGGTGGGGTGACAGGGATTTGAATGGAGCTAATGCAACCAGAATGAACTGGTTTGGTAGACAAAGGCAAGGGGGGGGGGGGTTGGCGAATTGTTTGAGGTGGGGTGTATTGGGGGGGGATCTGATGCTTGCAGAGAGAAAAGAACTCAGAGAGAAAGTTGACGCCCTCGACCTCCACTCGAGTTTGAGCTGCTCCACAAGTAAGTGCTTCCTTGTCTTCTTTAGAACTATTGTCTTTTTTTAAACGAGAGCGAAAAGAAAGCGAGAGACTAGCGATAGAAGGTAAAAGATCAATTGTGATTACTTTAGGGCTTGTTGAGAAAGCATAGTTTGTAGTTTTTGTTTTTCAAGTCTTTGTTAAATGTTAATGAGCAAGACAGGTTAAGGGAAACTGCAGCCAAGTTGAATGTTTTTGTTGTTGACTGTCTAGGCCCCGGACATCATCGACACAATGGTGGGTATGTGCAGGGATGGCCTGGGTGCGTGTAAATAATCAATTAAGTTCAATAAATGTAACTAGAGTAGAGGTATTTTTGCTCCCAAATGGATGTATTTTTCTTAGCTGTTATCCTCCGCTGCCCCCACACCCCCCACCCCTCCACACGACCCCCTCCCCACCACCACCACCACCTCCCTCCCTAATCTTCCCTTTGTTTAAATTTGTTTATCTCTACTTGTTGTATTATGCCAGAAGACAAACACATTTTTCAAAATACTATACTACATGTGTCAGGTAGTTTTTACATAAAAACAAAACCAAATTGCCAATGACGCATCCGTTTTTTCTGGCCATTGTCTGGAATTGTTAATGAGTTTGTCACTGATGGTGTCGTGGAAAATCGTCACACTCAAGGCCCGGAGGCCAGATCCGGGCCGCCACATCATTTTACGTGGCCCGCAAAAGCAAATCGTGTGTGCCAACTGCCATGATTCTTGCTAAAATCTGTACCAAAATTTCAAAATGTCATATGTAATAAATAATCACTTGAGATATTCCAAACATGTTTTTCTTACCAAAACCCTTTTTACAGTAACTTCAACAATAGTTGAACATATTTATCCTTGACTTCTGATTTCAAAACTAGTTATCCCTCAATTACTTGTCTATTTGTGATAAATGAATATGATGAATAAATGCATCCAAACTAATCGGGAGAAGCTTCATCATGCAACAAGACAATGACCCAAAACACACTGCCAGCACCACAAAGGACTTCATCAGTGGAAGGTCTTAGCCTGGCCAAGTCAATCACCGCACCTTAACCCAATAGAGCATGTATTGTACCTCCTGAAGAGGAGATTGAAGGGAGAAACCCCCAGAAACAAACAAGAACTGAAAGAGGCTGCAGTGAAGGCCTGGAAAAGCATTTCAAATGAAGAATGCAACAGTCTGGTGAAGTCAATGGGTCGCAGGCTTGATGCAGTTATTGCAAGTAAGGGTTTTGCCACCAAATATTACATTTTATTCACTTGAAGTTAATTTAATAATGTCTGTTACAATACTTTTGCTCAGTTGAAAAGTGGGTGGCTTCAAACAAAAGGTGCTCTGTCCTGAGTTGTTCAACACATCTACAACCCCCAAATCCAATGAAGTTGGGATGTCGTGTTAAACATAAATAAAAACAGAATACAATGATTTGCAAATCATGTTCAAACTATATTTAATTGAATACACCACAGTCATATTTATATAGAAGATATTTAATGTTCAAACTGATAAACTTTATTGTTTTTAGCAAATAATCATGGCTGCAACATGTTCCAAAAAAGCTGGGACAGGGTCATGTTTACCACATCATGTTACATCACCTTTTCTTTTAACAACATTCAATAAACGTTTGGGAACTGAGGACACTAATTGTTGAAGCTATGTAGGTGGAATTCTTTTCCATTCTTGCTTGATGTACAGCTTCAGCTGTTCAACAGTCCAGGGTCTCCGTTTTTGACATATTTTACGATTCATAATGCATCACAAATTTTCAATGGGAGACAGGTCTGGACTGCAGGCAGGCCAGTCTAGTACCCGCACTCTTTTACTACGAAGCCTCGCTGTTGTAACACGTGCAGAATGTGGTTTGGCATTGTCTTGCTGAAATCAGTAGGGGCTTCCATGAAAAAGACGTTGCTTGGATGGCAGCATATGTTTCTCCAAAACCTGTATGTATCTTTCAGCATTAATGGTGCCATCCATCCATCCATCCATCCATCCATCCATTTTCTGAGCCGCTTCTCCTCACTAGGGTCGCGGACGTGCTGGAGCCTATCCCAGCTATCATCGGAGGCGGGGTACACCCTGAACAGGTTGCCAGCCAATCGCAGGGCACGTACAAACAACCAGTCGCACTCACATTCCCACCCACGGGCAATTTAGAGTTGTCAATTAACCTACCATCCATGTTTTTGGGACGTGGGAGGAAAACGGAGTGCCCGGAGAAATCCCACGCAGGCACGGGGAGAACATGCAAAGTCCACACAGGCGGGGCCAGGGATGGAACCCCGGTTCTCAAAACTGTGAGGCAGACGCTCTAACCTGTCGTCCACCGTGCTGCCCATTATTGGTGCCTTCACAGATATGTAAGTTACCCATGCCATTGGCACTAACACAGACCCATACCATCACAAATGCTGGCTTTTGAACTTTGCGTCCATAACAGTCCGGATGGTTCTTTTCCTCTTTGGCCCAGAGGACACGACGTCCAGATTTTCCAAAAACAATTTGAAATGTGGACTTGTCGGACCACAGAACACCTTTCCACTTTGCAACAGTCCATCTTAGATGAGCTCGGGCCCAGAGAAGCCGGCTGCGTTTCTGGGTGTTGTTGATAAATGGCTTTTGCTTTGCATAGTAGAGTTTCAAGTGGCACTTACAGATGTAGCGCCGAACTGTATTTACTGACATTGGTTTTCTGAAGTGTTCCTGAGCCCATGTGGTGATATCCTTTACACATTGATGTCGGTTTTTGATGCATTGCCGTCTGAGGGATCTTTCAATGTTGGTTTTTGGCTTACATACATTGATTTCTCCAGATCTGAACCTTTTGATGATATTATGGACCGTAGATGATGAAATCCCTAAATTCCTTGCAATTGTACGTTGAGGAACATTGTACTTAAACTGTTGGACTATTTTCTCACGCACTTGTTCACAAAGAGGTGAACCTCGCCCCATCTTTGCTTGTGAATGACTGAGCAATTCAGGGAATCTCCTTTTATACCCAATCATGGCACCCACCTGTTCCCAATTAGCCTGTTCACCTGTGGGATGTTCCAAACAGGTGTTTGATGAGCATTCCTCAACTTTATCAGTCTTTTTTGCCACCTGTTCCAGCTTTTTTTTGAACGTGTTGCAGCCATAAAATCCCAAGTTAATGATTATTTGCTAAAAACAATAAAGTTTATCAGTTTGAACATTAAATATCTTCAACACAACATCCCAACTTCATTCGAATTGGGGTTGTAGATGTACGGTTACAAATAGAATGAAATGAAAGCTGGAATTCTGAACTTTTGTCTCATCTTCATCTTTTGATCTGAAACCCAAATGTCTTCAGTATACAACAAAAACAAAGGAATTGACCTTGCCGTTTCAATACCTTTGGAGGGGACCGTATTTACAGTTTCACAGTCATAAAGCCCTTCTGAGGGAAACCGTAACTACGATGTGACCCGTGACAAAAATTAATTTGACATACAGGTATCTGGTAGCATGGGTTCCATTCTCACTCATTGATCGAGTGAATGTTTGTCTTTGTACTGTAAGTGCCCTGTGATTGACTGGTGAAAAGTGCAGGGTGTCGTCCACCTCTCGCAGCTGGGATGATATCTGCAGTCTCCCCCAAAATACTGTGTATAATAACCCAAAAAATGCAAATAAAGTTGGGTTAAATAATAACTAAAATAACAGAATGACACAGTCCTCTCTTGCCATGGCTGCATAACCATGCAAACGATTATCATCATTCATATTATCAATTTTCTAAAGATGCATTCAACACAAATGCTGCATCTAAGAACTATCCTTTTTGTTCACACAAAGCTAAATGGACGATGTAGTGGAATTGTCCAGAGGAATGTGTGTTCAGGCTACGTTTAGTAAATTGACAAGAGAGCCAAGAAAGGCGTTCTGGGATAATATCTTCTGGCAGACAGACCAGAGAAAATGCTACACTAGAGCGTTTCACTTTAGTACACCTACTATAGTAAACATTAAAAAGATGTTAGCTTTTTCATCCTCGAATTCTTGTCAAAGTTTTTAGTGCGTGGAGGGGGAGAGAGAGATTCAACTTTCAATCGTCCTACCCTTAAATCAGTGACTCCTCCTTGTAGTGGTACTGTAACATTTTCAGGATTTTAAACGACTTCAAACATCAAATGTAAAGGCCAGTGGTGGACATTCTCTGCTGGCCTACATTTGCTACCTAAATTCTAATCTACTGTATAGCAACTGAAATTTTAGTAATGGATTCCCTAAAGCCTTTTCTCCCCATTCCATAGTGTTTTCTTGGTCACACTGCTTCCATTACCTCTATGTGGATGTTTGATTTTTGTATTTTTTATTTTTAAATTATTATTATTATTTTTTTTAAATTTGCCCAATCGGATTTCAGCCATTTTGCGTTGCCATGTAAATCTAATCTGCCAGTGCCTTCAGAATCATTTTGTCATTTGAAACTATATTAGCAATGGGACGTTTTCTTTAACCAATCGGTTTTCAAATTCATCCTCACAGGGTCAGAGCACTGGCCCTTGATGACATCAGAAATATTCCATCATCTGATTAGTTGGTCAGAGCAACCTTCTCACAGCTAAGTTTGAATAACAAAGCAGGTCTGTTGTGAACTGCACACGTTCATGAATTTAATAATCAGCATCTCTGGTGAGTATGATGTAGTTTTTATTTTTGTCTTTGTTAAGTTACAAGTTAAATATTGATTCTGATTTGCTCGAGATGATGTAGAGTTGCGTGCTGTTACGTTTTTGTATAGTGTTGATGGTTTCTATCATTGTGATATGTTTGTGGTTTTATTAAGGCCCAGGTACCAAATGCATGGCCCACCACTGCTAAACCCTGACTGATTACAAGACGACATTATACTGAGTCTGTATTTGGTCGATATTGAATACTAAATGCTAAAAGCTATCCATCCAATTTCTATACCGATTATCCTCATTAGGGTCTCGAGTGAATAGGAGCCTATCCGAGCTGACTTTGGGTGAGAGGCAGGGTACACCCTAGACTGGTCGTCAGTCAATCACAGGGCACATATGGACATATAAGCATTCACATTAACACCTACAGACAATTTTGAATCTTCACTGAACCTGACATTAAAAGAATCCACAAATACACACAAATATTTTCCACCCCAAACATATTTGTAACAAAATCCATGAGTCCTACATTAATGAAACAGGAACCATTTAATACCGTAATTAATACCATATTAAAGTCAGTACAGATCGATGAAAGAGTTGGTGATCTACATAGCAGGAAAGAAAACTAAAAAAGCTTTAAGTAACTAAGAGTGGATTAGAGTAAAACCAGACATGCCTGCCAGCATCTTATAATACTCAACCTCATTCATAGCGAAGTGAGAGACCGAGAAGCACTGCAAAGAGTCTGCAGGGCTCGTGTGTTTTTATGTTTGTCCGTAACATCAGGTCAAGAGAAACTAGCCTTTTGGAGGGGGGCTGTGTACTGTTTTCAAAAAGCTCTAGCCATTAAATAAATAATAAATGATATATGAAAACAACAACGCATGCAATATATGTTATCATTTCTAACACCGTCTTGTAGTTAGCGTAGCATCTCTGTTACCCGGGTAACTATTTCAAGACCAACCTGTAAATAAATGATCACAACAAAGGGTCTCTTTCTGGCAAAATCGAGCTATTGCTTTGAACACTTATTGTGCATAAAATAACAGTCCATATGGCTAAATAGTTAAAAAAACAAAACAAAACAAAAACCCACACAAACAAAGCATAATATTTTACTTTTGTACAGTTACGGAAATGTATGCCCTATCAACTATTGGCAGCACGTAGAGGTTAAAAAGACCTGGGCCTAAGACTGAGCCTTAAGGGACACCGCAGTTGAGTTTATAGCTTGCAGATAAACCGTTACTGATATTGAAGATGCCACAAAATGGTACCAAATCCCTTTTAATAGTAAAGTAGTAACTGGTGTCAAGGATGTGTTACATCTTGACTGAGACTACGGTCCTTGTGTGTTGGCGAAGAGACAAGTTTAGCCAGGATTGTTTGTGCAAATCAAGGAGCGTCTTCCACTCATGATCATGTTCACGTACACTTCCGGTGCATTTGTTTGTTATTTTTCAATCAAATAATCTGTAAGCCATTAATTTTTTAAAGGTAATGTTATCAAAAGAGTTTGAATACGCATTTTAGGACTATAGTTTGTGATATATTTAGGGTTGAAACGATTCATATGTGCAATTCTAAACATTTTGGGGAGGGGGCGTTATTCACTCTTCCCCCCTCCCCCCCACTATTTTTTGCTGGGCTAGGTTGTGTTTTCTACACAACCACTTTTTTCATATGGTTCAGTCATCCCGCCTGAGGCAATATGGTGTTCTTAATTCTTACCCATGGTTGCTAAGTGGTCTATCTGGGTTGTTGCTGCTCTTTTCAACATTGCACTTACACGGTAGTGCATTGCTGCAAGATCCATCTATTTTTTTTATATCGCTTTTCCTTATTGGGGCCACGGGTGAGCTTGGAACCTATCCCAGCTGACTTTGGGCAAGAGGCAAGGTACACCTTGGACTGGTCACTATTTGATTGGAGGGCACAACGTACTAGATCTATTCTGGTACGAATGACGATCTTGTCTCAATTTACCCACACATTGACTTATTCAGTATGAAATCTGGGCCGGTTTAGTTGAACAGAAAACTGATATACACGCAGGAAGCCCATCTTATTTCTCTTGTGTGAATGGCAACAAGGTTAACTGTACCTTCTGCCATCTAGTGGAACAGCCTTTAATTGTTCTGCCTTTCACTATACATCACTGGCATAGATACATTTTCTGTTGTAGATAATCAGCTGAGTGAAATTGGATAATTTCCCGCGGCACACCTGATTATCACTCACGGCACATTGATTGGCAATGACTGGATTAACGCCTGACATCACATTGGAGCAAGCAGTTATAGATTTCCCCACAACACTTGTCCTGGTATTGTACTGGTCAGTTTGATGCCTCGGATAAAGTACAAGCACAAAGAACAGCTATTCCCGAATCCATCCAATTTCCACAACAGATGCTCCACCGTCTTTGTTCAAATACGCTTAAAAGGCTATAACACGGGGACACCGATACTATTCATTAGCCAATCTATGGCGTTTGTCATTGTTTGTTAGCATTAGGATAAGACGATTTTCCTAGGGCAAAGCTATGTGGTTGTTTTAAACGCACAATATGTAGTTCTCTTTGTTTTATGCTTAGTTTGACAGTAAACTTCAACTGTGAGTGGCATTAAACCGCTTGAAGTCTCTTTTTTCTTTACTATTTGCCAAACTGCTGCTTGTTGTTAAGTGAGTTGAGTTGTTCGCTGCCCCCATACATTGCTTGTATCTCAAATATTCGCTCTTAAGTCAAAGCAAAAATATTTCACAAAGGATGGCTTGTGTACATCAAGGCACCAGTCTATTTTCATCTGTGGGTAGCATGGTGCATGAGTGGTTACAATGTCTGCCTCACAATTCTGAGGTCTCGGCTTATCCTTTCTCTGTGAAGTTTGAATGTTATGGTTATAGTATTGTAGAGTCCAGGGTTTATTGTTCATTTCCCGTGCATGCATAATATATTCTGGGTCAATTTATGAATATCCTCATGATAATTATGATCATTTCAAATTATTAACCGCAGACCTTTTCAAAATGGTTTACTTCAAGAGCCTCTCTGACAAGTAAATGGGTTTCAGAAAAAAGGGAAAAAGTGCGTTTTGTTTTTTTTAATGTGGTATTCAACTTAGTGCCCTGACCAGTAGTTATTTCCAATCTCTTTTTGATGAATATTTAACCCTTCCAAGACCATCAGGGTGACAGACGTACAAGCAGCACTCCAGCTCCCTTTTTATGTTTGACATCACTTGTTTTTGGATCAAACATCTACTTTAGAACAATGTAATGTCCTGTATGTATGAGCTTTCTTATGCTGTTTTACTGTTTGGAGATTCCCGCATGACCCTTCGAAGACCAACAGGTGCATGTTACTGTGCAAATGTGATGGCAACACAGACAATTGTGAGGACTGTTTGAAGCGCCCTCTTGAACACTGTTACTACTGTGCCATTAAAATACACAATTATGGCATGTGCAGTTTTGCAGTTTCAAGATTCCTACCATTACACACATGCAGACTGGTAAATCTAAAAGCAATTTTAGTCAACACGGGTTAAATTTGACCCGTAACAGCCTCAGTGTACAGAAACTTTGAAGCACCTGTACAAAAGAACGAAATAAAAAAATAGTTTTCATGTTTGTGTATTTTGGAGGCGGCACGGTGGAAGACTGGTTAGAGCGTCAGCCTCACAGTTCTGAGGACCGGGGTTCAATCCCCGGCCCCGCCTGTGTGGAGTTTGCATGTTCTCCCCGTGCCTGCGTGGGTTTTCTCCGGGTACTCCGCTTTCCTCCCACATCCCAAAAACATGCATTCATTGGAGACTCTACATTCCCCGTAGGCGTGACTGTGAGTGCGAATGGTTGTTTGTTTCTATGTGCCCTGCGATTGGCTGGCAACCAGTTCAGGGTGTACCCCGCGACCCTAGTGAGGAGAAGCGGCTCAGAAAAAGGATGGATGGATGGATGTGTATTTTGGGTTGCTTTAGGAGAAGTCATTCAATTCTAGGGTGAAAAAAATATATATATTTTTTTTAAAATAACTGGTTTATGTGACATTTGACCTGAATTGTATGTATGTATGCCCCCAATAACATCATGGTAATTGAAAATGATTTTCACTCTAAAGACTCAAAGACTGTATTGTTGACCGAATGGTGAACAGGTTGACATGTTAATGTGGACTTTTCTGCTGCTGTTTGTTTTAACAGGATGAAGGCTGCGCTGCTGCTGCTCTTTGTTGCTCTCATCACAGTCAAAGCCGTAGCTGGAGGGAAAAACAACAAAGGTATGGGTTTTCCTCTACCGCTCTTTTGATCATGTAAAAAGCATCAGAGGTTTAGGGGTGCAGCACCCCCAAAAATGGGCTTGAAACACCTATGCCAGTCAGTAAACTATTCAGTAGCACCTTGTCTTTAACATTATCACATGTGTATGAGACAATAACTAACTTCTCTCGATCCAATTCAAACAGAGCCCAGTGGTATTGTCTGACCACCAGAATCGTTTCCTATAGCTTTAAAAAAAAAAAAAAAAAAATCAGCCAACTCCTACCTAACAACATAAACAATATCCTACGATTACATGCAGCAAAAATGAGGACTGGTAACAATAGGAAGGGGGGGGGGTTCTGCTGTATTTATTTTAGGTTAAAACATTACGTTTTAGTCAAAGTATTGTATGTATTTTATGGTATTGTATGGTTTAAACTTTTCTAGGTTGTTTAAAAATGACATACAGTTTAAAAAATGTGTTTAGATCGCTCAAATTTTAAGGGGGCTGGGATTAATTTTAGGGCCGCTTCAGCACCCCCAAAAATGGGCTAGAAAAGCTTGTCTAAAAGCATCTACTTCCAACAAAAATTTTCATTTGAAAGGAGATATACTGTGCATTATTTTCCCCACAAGTGCCTTAACAAGTATCAAAAAGAATAGTAGACTCAACATACTGTACCTTTTGTGAGAGCGGCCCTGTGTCATACAAATGAGCGACTGTATACCTCGCTCTGTGTACTGCTGAGCCAAGTGTATGGATTTCGTTACCATGACAACCAGTGGCGCAGGAAGGAGATCGAACAGGCGGCTGCAGAGCCCAGAGTGTGGAATAAAAGGGAACGCCCATAAAAACATTCAAATTATTTTCACTCATGGAGGCAGCAGTTCATGCACAACTACTGTTACGTAAAAGTGGGGCGGACGTGCACAATGGCTGCTTACAGACATGTTCAGAAATTAGGCACATAACGAAAGATTTACTAGATACTATTTGTATGAGCTGTTTCACCGTGACACCACACGAACATCCGGGTGGCTTTCTCCAAGTAGTAACTGGGAAACAAACCCTTGCATCTCATTTGACCAAGGCAGCGCAATTGAAAAAACAGATTTAAATGATGATTTTTGCCTTCTTCTCGACCACCGTAGTTTAAAAGTGTAACCTGTCGGTAAAAAAGATGATGTTATGGTTAATTGCTTCTGAGGGAGATGGTACGTGGGCCATAATTTACATTTCAACAGATAAGTTGATTCAAAAATAGAAGTGGTGGAAACTCTGACATATTGTAGTTCACATGATTATTGAGGGACTGGCTAATTCTGTTGCACTGAGTAATATCGCAGACATGCTCTTCTCATTGTAAAAACGAATAGCGTGCCAAGCTGACGTTAGCTCGTGGGCCAGCCATTATCTTTTGCTAAATTACTCAATGACGATTTGGCCAAACCTTTAATACATACTTGTGGGACAATGTCTTCCACAAGGCCGATGATGGGGGTTTGGTTCCCAGTCTCTTTAGAAGTGGCTAGTACTCCACTTGGCAGTCTTGCGATCTTCTCTGGACGACTATTTACGGCATCTACCGGATTTATTGTACTCACCCACAGGTTCGGCTGGAATACTTTTGATTTCTCTTTTCAGGAAATCCAAAAAGACCTCAATCTTTTAGGGTATATTTGGTGACCCAACGTCAAACATAGCAAGTCGTCAGTTCCAGTCAGTTGTAGTCGATCACTTTCTGCCACCCGGAAGTACAACGAGGCCTTTTTTCTTTTTCTTTTTTACAAATATCATAAGCATTTTAAGTAATATTTTCATAATATATTCTCTATAAAGGGGAAGTTAGCAGTGTTGAAAGATTTGAATGCAGCCCTACAGTATGTGACTAATCCCCCAAAGCCACTCCCCTCACTAACGTGCACGGTTGTTAAATCGCATGCAATTATGAAAGTCTGCAGTTGTGATAAATTGTCACAGAGATCGCGTATCCAGCTTCAACAAAATAGAAGCGCATATAGCACAATACTAAGCTAGCATTAGCACTGTAAACAAGCCAATGTTAGCCTCCGCTGCTATGTTGGTAGCCTTATTCATAAGGGACTGTTACTATAACACTAAGGGCTCGATATTCGTAGACTGTAGCAGGTGCGCCGGAGCGCATCTTGATATTTCTGCCAGCACAAGGCTTGCTATGCCTGTTTTCCTATTTGGCAGAACTGTCGGCGCCAAGCTGGGCAGGGTCAGTGCAGCGAGTGGGTGTCCTTTGGATTCCGCCTGGAGCATGTGACGTTTTGGTGACTGAGGGCTCTATTTCAGTGATGCATCTTTGTTTTCGTGCAAACACATTGGCAGCCCCCGTGTGCGCTAAGCTGGGTGGTGGCAGCGTAGCAAGTGTGTGCCCTTGGAGATGCACTTGGCGGAGTGCGATGTTTTTGTCAGAAAGTCAGTCTAAACTTTAAGTTGTGGCACTGGGATGTAACACGATATTGCTGAATCTGATGGCGTACGTGCAGGCAGAGACTTGTGTGGTGGATCACAGATTTATTTCAACAGTGAGCATCCAAACCTCTTAATCATTGTAGAACTCTATTCATTGACTAGATTAATGTTGTTGTCATCTTTATTATATCTTTTTAAATGCATGTACTGGCCTGCACACTGCTACGGCGGTTGTGGTGGAAACGGACGAATATTTAAGGGGATGTAGATCAATGAGGTCCGTGGACACATTTAAGTCGGCAGTGATTTTTCACCAGCTCATTCTGTATTTAATAAGGGTATACGGCAAACGTTCAATGCTCCAGTCTTGCAGGGGGTAGCCGAGTACTCTTTATATATGACGTCACCATGCGAGTATTTTCGCCGCTTTTAAAGGATACGCAATAACCCGCTCTGATTGGGCAGGATTGAAGCCAGCCGCGGTGACGGCCACACCCGCGCAGACGTACCATTTTAAATGAGCTGGGGGTACACCGGTCCAAAACCGGGTCAAGTTTTTTGGGATGTGGGAGGAAACCGGAGTACCCGGAGAAAACCCACGCTGGCACGGGGAGAACATGCAAAGTCCACACAGGCGGGGCCGGGGATTGAACCCCGGTCTCCAGATCTGTGAGGCAGATGTGCTAACCAGTCGTTCACCGTGTCGCCTGATTATATATATTATATTATATATTATTACAATGAATTATAATAGTATATATGTTGTTATATATCAAATTGTATTTTTGGAACATATAATCAATTAAAAATCAAAAATAGGTAATAAACTTAACTGTCAAGCAGAAATGTTGCTAATTTGGCATTGCTTCTGAATCCTCTCAACTGCCTGAGGTCCCTTTGCTCTGCTAGTGTTATGGCCAGTTGTTGAGGGATGGGCAATTTAAAAAAAAATAAAAATTTCCTGAGGTGGATATTCAGTTTCGACAAAGCTTCTGTAGCCCGTGTTAACAGGTGGGCCTGCTATAAGTGTGCCTGTGAGTGCTCAGCAAATGAGTGACACCTCATCAGTCACACTTTCTGTATCAGGCGCGGTGTTTTTTTTTGTTTTTTTTTGCAACTCCAATTAGACGCAGAGGATGGGGCCAAAGAGGGCTTTTTTATTCTTCACAGATCATTTTCCCAATGTACTACTGTCCTGTCGTGCTAACAAATATTTTTTTATTATTATTTTGCAATCCCCTTTAAAGCTTATTGTATTTTTCATGTTTTTCCTTGAACTAGAAGCACATAATGTTGATGGCATGCGTGTTAATCCATTTTTGCTCGATCCACAGAAAAAATCAAACCTTCCCAGTCTGGGTTAGATTGTACTGACTGGCGCTATGGAAACTGTGTCCCTAGCAACGGAGACTGTGGTGCCGGGTTTAGGGAGGGGATATGTAATCAGCAGACCAAGAAAATGAAATGTAAAGTACCCTGCAACTGGAAAAAAAACTTTGGAGGTAACTTAACTATTAACTATTATCGTTACAGTAGAATCATTACAGCGAAATGATTCCCAAATCTTGGTGATTACATCCTTTGTGATTTTACCATCCAGCTGACTGCAAGTATAGGTTTGGAAGTTGGGGTGATTGTGACCCGACTGCTGGCGTCCAGGCCAGAAGCGGGACCTTGAAGAAGGCGCTGTATAATGCTGAGTGCCTGCAGACCATTTCCGTCACCAAACCTTGCGTTGGCAAAACCAAGACAAAAAGCAAAGGTTAGCGTGATCGCTGTGTTAGAATTGTATAGCCTGTGATAAACAGGAAATGTTTTCCTTCACCTGTGCTACACGTCCGCAATAATACGCTATCTTGTATTAACCCCATTTAGGCTGCACTAGACTGGCTCAACATAGGACATTCTGTCAATTGTCGCATATACACTGCTCGAAAAAGGAACTCATAACTATCACAAGAGCAGGTTAAGTTCACTTTTGGGATATCAAGCTATGAATTTAAGAAGTGAAAACAATAGTGATTTGGTAGCAGCCCACAGAAGTTGCTCAGGCAGCGCAGCCACTGAGGCTAACGTAAGACGTTTGTTGCTCGAGTTAGCAATTTTTAAGATAAGCCTAGCAACCTTTTCCCCCCAAAATGCGCCTCA
This sequence comes from Phyllopteryx taeniolatus, assembly GCF_024500385.1. Classification (NCBI taxonomy): domain Eukaryota; kingdom Metazoa; phylum Chordata; class Actinopteri; order Syngnathiformes; family Syngnathidae; genus Phyllopteryx; species Phyllopteryx taeniolatus. Next base: position 26,919,825 of record NC_084502.1, on the reverse strand, counting down.
CAACAAATTTAGATATTTTAAACCTTTGTTTGAAAACTTTTGGCAAATTTGGAATAGTGACTTAAATACTACAATGCACGCATTTTTTTCTTTAAATGTCAAGTCAAATTTTCCTGGGGTATTGGCAGATCATTTTTCTTCAATTAATTAATATCTTCCTCATTTCATTACTTTTTTTTTTTTCAGTGTAGCAACTTGAAAATGCAAAGTGACTTAAATGCTGAAACGTACACATTATATTTAGCTTTGTGTTGTATAAATGATGCTCTTCCTCTTTGGGTTTTCTAGGAAAGAAGAAAAAAGGCAGTGGACAGTAGATGCAAGAGAGGAATTTCTGGGGACAGACACAAGGATCTTTATCAATACATTTTGTGAACCATATCAACTCTGGCATTTGGACGTTTATAGAACTAAACTAGTTTTGTTTGTAGACTTTCTCAAAATATGACTCTAATTTTGATGTAGAAAGTAGAAAATACTCCATTGTAAATCTCTTCTGAATCTGATGTTATCAATATGGTCCAAGGATCATCCTGCTATTATTATCTAGTCATCAGTAATTAGCATTAGTGCACTGCAATAGCAGATTCCACTAAACTATAATGTGTACACATTTTCAAATAATAATGTTATTTTTCAAATCATTGATAAAAAATAATAATAAAGACCAAGGTCATATTTCAACTAAATGTTATTTGTGTTATTCTTTAGATTTTTCTGGGAATAAAACATTTGCTGATTTGAACCCCGGTCCCCACAACTGTGAGGCAGATGTGCTCAATCAATCATCCATCCATCCATTTTCTGAGCCGCTTCTCCTCACTAGGGTCGCGGGCATGCTGGAGCCTATCCCAGCTATCATCGGGCAGGAGGCGGGGTACACCCTGAACTGGTTGCCAGCCAATCGCAGGGCACATAGAAACAAACAACCATTCGCACACACATTCACACCTACGGGCAATTTAGAGTCTCCAATTCATGCATGTTTTTGGGATGTGGGAGGAAACCGGAGTGCCCGGAGAAAAGCCACGCAGGCACGGGGAGAACATGCAAACTCCACACAGGCGGGGCTGGGATTTAAACCCCGGCCCCCAGAACTGTGAGGCAGAATTGCAGTACATAAACAGTGTAAATATAAAAGCTGGTGTGCATGACAGACAGGATTCCCCAAAAGTAAACTGTGGAAAAAATAGATATTTTTTTTTTTAAAGCTTTGACTGAACAAACTGGGAAGAACAACAGAAGAACAAGTGAGGCAGGGATGGGACTACTATCACACAGATTGCCTGGCAGAGTTTACACAACTCACAGCGCACTTGATCTCAATACTACTCAATGGGACCTTGACAAAAAAAAAATATTTAAAAACTATAATTAAACAACCATCTTTAGGTTCATAAGAGGATTCAAATATTAGAAACAGCTCTGAGTAACGGCCTATTTTTGGGCAGGTAAATGTCCATGTATTGTATCTCCTACCACTATACAATCTCTCGAGATTTTCACAGGCTATTTGTGGATTGTTGTGCACTAAAATACCTAATGCCCTTTTCAAATGAATGAAAGCAAAAATCACAAGAGACCAGTAGTTTTCATATGACTTTATAATTTCACTAGTTTTTCAACATTATTTCTCTTTTGATCAAATGACAAAGAGTGGTCCAAGTTCATTCATTCATTCATTTTCCGTACCGCTTCTCCTCACTAGGGTCGCGGGCGTGCTGGAGCCTATCCCAGCTATCTTTGGGCGAGAGGCGGGGTACACCCTGAACCGGTCGCCAGCCAATCGCAGGTGGTCCAAGTTAGCTTCACAAAATGTCAAAACATGCACAGTTTGTATTAGTGCTATTACTTTTATTCCAACAGGACAAAACATTTTCCTGTACAGTACAGTATTTAATTGTAATGATCGGGATTGAGCCCTTACATATTGTTCATATAGTATGTTTTGTCAGTTTTTACTGCAGCCAAGAATATCCTCAAAACCCTTGTCTATAACAAATGATCTTTATAACAGATCTTTTCAAAATGTATTACTAGCCTGTCTGACGTGAATTCTTAATCAATGTTTCAGAGAAGAGGGCAAGTATATTTTTTATGAGTGACACAGGATTGACCCATGTTTCTGGGGCCTTTTCAAATGTGGTGAGGACACACACAGACAGTTCTTGGGACTGTTTTAAGCTCTCTCTTTGAACGCTGTTGTCACCGCCCCATACAAAAGACTCACATCGATGACATGTTCACTTTCACAGTTTAAAGATCCTCACCATTACCACCATTTTGCTTGATTTAACACACTTTGATGCATTCACAATCGCTTTTAGGAGACACGAGTCAAATTTGACCGAGAAGCGATGAGGGATGAGCGAGAAGGCTGCACAAAGGAATTATGATCGAGGAACCACTGATGTTTCCTTTCTGGAAGGCTTTTAGCTCCTTGACAGTGACGTGTAAAATGGCCGTACGCCAGCTGGATTGCAAACAAAGCAGGACTTAGCACATTTTGCTGGCTCTCTGTTTTATTTGGGAAGTATTAACGACTAACATGAATGGATTACACTGGTTCATGGTCCTTATGCAATGAAAGTCTGCAATTAGGATGCAATGTTGTCAAATACATTTAGCAACATCGAGAAAATAAAAATGTCCCCAAAGGTTTTGATGATTGTGCAGTATCTGTGCATTGAATGTAATGCAATTTTTACAGTTGTTTCTGTTGCTTGTGTTAGTCTTAATAATGCTACAAATGTAAATGTATTGTTTTCAATTTGTCAATGTTTTCACTGTATTCTTTGCATGACACACAGCAACATATCAACACTGTATATCAAACAAACATGCACAGCAAAAAGGAGTGTGTGTGTGTGTGTGTGTGTGTATGTTTCACTTGAAACATAAGATTTGTTGTGATAGCACTAATTCAGACACGGACAAACACACATTATGCTGATAGTAACACATTTCTTTTAATATCCAGTAAAAACAGAGGAAAGTCAAATGAAATTCCCTGAATTTAAGCAAACTAGATGTGTCGTGTTAAAAATAAGCTCACTAGCCCCAAATTAATACATTTAACTTGAGTACAATCATAAAAATGCAAACTCAACAATGATTAATGTCTGAATGCAAGCAAATAATATATTGTGGAGAAGTACAGTGCGTGCAAACATTCTTGACTCTAGAGCATAGAAAAACAGAAAGTACATCTATCTTTTGTATCTTTAGAGTACACTGCAAACAATCCAAACCTGAGCATTTATTTTACTTATCAGATAAAAAAAAAAATGATTTAATTAATTTTATTTAATATATGCGCTAGATGCATCAAGATGAATAGAATTTCTGTCAAATAAATCTTTGACGTTTATTTTTTTTCTGGGGGATTTTTGTGTACGTTGTTTCTCCTCTCTGTTTAGATTACTCAAATAAATCTCAAACAGGTTTAATCACTAGTTTCCCAGAGGAATCTAATTAAAGGAAAATTACTTTAGGAGGTTGTTCTATATCATTAAGCAAGTGACAGTTTTTATGCGTAATGGGGGGAAAATAAGGCTCTGTTGATGAAAAGCCTAGAATAGAATAATGGCCTGCAAAAGAATGAAAAGACTGGACACTGAAAGAATAATTGGTTGCAATAATGCCATATTAAGGAGAGTTTCTGTCAGGCAAATACGTTGTATTAGGACAGCAGCTGTTAAAAACGGCACTAATGAGCCACAAGCAGATAGTTCAAACTGCCGGTCTCGTCGGAGTCCCAAGAACCTCGAGATGCAGGATCCTCCAAAGGCTTCAAGTTCTGCATAATTCGGCCACCCTTACATGAAGAAACATTTGCAGTGGGCTCAGAAATACATGAAGACACATTTTCAAGGCATGTTGTGAGCTGGATAGTTGGTAAATGGCCATCATGTGCCAACAAGGCTGCAACATGAGGTTTGGTGCTTATACTGTCAGAACACAATATTCTGTGGGTCTTGAAAGTCAAAATGCTGGTAAACGGCTGGCAATATAGGAAAGTCGGATTTGAGAACAGCTGGCAGTGAATGAGTTAATTCTCAAATGAGATCGGCAGAAAGCATCCAGGGGCTTACGTTAAGCAAAGCAAAGCAAATGTATTTATCCAGCGCATTTCATACACAGGGTAACTCAATGTGCTTTACACGATTAAAAGCATTTAAAAACAAAGAAAAAAGACGCTTATAACCATTTAAAACAAAGAGAAAAAGAAAAGTACAATTAAAACAGCATAGAGTGCAAGAAATATCATTTAAAAGTAGAAATGAGAAAAAAAGAAGAGTTTTTAACCTGGACTTGAAAACATTCACACTTGGGGCTGACGTCACTTCTGTTGGCAACTTATTTCATTTGTGTGCAGCATAATAGCTAAATGCTCCTTCACCGTGTTTGCTTTGGACTCTCCATCCATCCATCCATCCATCCATCCATCCATTCTCTACCGCTTATCCGAGGTCGGGTCACGGGGTCAGTTGCTTTAGCAGGGAGGCCCAGACTTCCCTCTCCTCAGCCACTTCATCCAGCTCTTCCGGGGGGATCCTGAGGCGTTCCCAGGCCAGCCGAAGGACATAGGACTTTGGACTCTGTGCGGCACTATCTGACCTGAGTCTGTAGATGTCAGAGCCCTACTCGGTTTATATCCCATTAGCATTTCTTTCATGTATTCAGGACCTAAACCATTTAGTGATTTATAGACCAGTAGCAGAACTTTAAAATCTATTCTAAAGCTGACTGGCAGCCACTGTAAAGACTTTGGAATTGGAGTAATATGATCTGACCTCTTTGTTCTGGTCAGAAGTTGAATGCTCTTTTTGGGGAGTCCAGTCAGAAGACCCTTACAATAGTCAAGTCTACTTGAGGTAAAAGCATGGATGAGCTTCTCCTGGTCTGTTGGCACATGCAAGGCTTCACTCTGGATATGTTCTTCAGATGGTAGAAGGCAGTTTTAGTAATTGATTTGCTATGACTATCATTTTGCTGCTTTGTTCCAATATTTAACCTGATGGATGGTATTTTTTTCACTAAAATAAGCAAATTCATTGCATTTATCTGCTGTTAGGAGTTCTGGAGCTATCTGATTCGGGGGGATTTTGAGCTTGTCAACCACATCAAACTGTGCAAGTATTGTTGAAGTTCTTACTCATGATTTCAGAAAAGTGTTGCTGTCTAGCCCTGACTAACTCTTGGTTAAAATTACAAAGACTTTGTCTGTAGAGGTTATAGTCAATTTGGAGTTTAGTTTTTCTTCACTTACGTTCTGCTTTCCTACACTTTGATTTAGAGTTCTTTACCATCATTGTCCTCCTCCACGATGTTCTTGGTCGCCTCAAGATTGTCTTAGCAACAGCATTCATGACATTTGAGATTTTCAGGGTGAAATGATCCAAAGGTTCATCAACTGTCTCAGCATTCACAGTTTGTGGCACAGTTATGGTCTCCATAAAGTTAGTGGCGGTACTCTCATTTATGTACCTTTCTTAAGAGACATAGAGATTGTCTGAAGTTTTGGGATAATCTGTAATGGTCAGAAATAGCCATATCCTTAATGTCAATTGATAGAATTTCAACATCCTTAGAGATGACCAGGTCTAAGATGTGAGGTGATCTTGGAGGTTTATAAATTATTAAAACAATAACCTTTGGGTCACCTTTAACTAAAAAACAGAGATATTCAAAAGACCTAAAACCACCCAGTATAATGTCTTCACACTGAAATATGAAAATAAAAGCAATACCATCGCCTTTTTTTCCTATTCGACGCTTGTTCATAAAATTAAAATTTGCTGGTGTTTCCTCATTTAAAATGGTATTACAGCTACTTTCTGTTAACCACGTTTCATTTAGTAGCAAAAAGTCTAGATCACAGGTTGTAATGATGTCATTAATCAACATTGATTTCTTACCCGGTGACCTGATATTGAAAAGAGCTAGACTCGCAGAGATAACCGGAGACAATGTTTTGATAGATTCACATTTTGTCCTCGCTAAGTTTGTAGTTCTACTTTTTTTGTGCCATATTTCTTTGACCAACTTTCTGTCCCTTGTAATTACAGGGATGGAAAATGCCTGCTCTCCATAAGGAAGGGTCTGACTTATTCTGGAAAAGACCACGCACATATCAATCAGATTTGGAGATAAGATTCTTCATGAGTAGAGGAGGGGCCCTTCACATCTTAGTGGAGGTTGGTTTCAGGGGAGGGGGGATGGGAGGAAGATCTTGACGTGGTGTGCGTTGCATTCCAATATTGACAATAGCCTTCATCCTGTCCGTCACATCTAACAGGGCATTTAGGTTAGTAGAGACTGAGGTTTGCATTGGGATTTGCTCCAATGGGGCAGGGAGGGAGATTCCAAGTCCTGCCTCATCTCATTCGTCATTCGTTCCTCAGATTGTTTGGGTGACAATGGTGACTCTATATGCACCTTGTGTCGCCTTATCCCTTGTTCCTCCGATTGTTTGGGTGATGCTGGTGACTCCATCTGTGCCTTGTGTCGCCTTATCTCTTGTTCCTCCAATTGTTTGGGAACAACTGGAGACTCCTTCTGCGCTTTTTGTCCTTCAGCCGCATCAACAAGGCCAATGTTTTCCTTTCGGGCCACTGAATGGCGTTCACTGAAAAAACTGTTGGCTGCCAATAACTTAAGCCCTTGTCTATTTAGACAGAAGCCGTTTGTCTACCTTGTAAAGATGTCTGTGCTCCCCAAAAACACAGAAATTGTCAATGAAGCTCACGCATAGCGCAGTACACACTTCTTTGAGCTACTTATTTAATTGACTGAGCCTACTGAAACGTTCATCTCCAAATCGTCCCATTTCAAGAGGCCCACTTATGAAAACCTCATCATCTAAACATTGCATTTTTGTTAGTAGATCAATGAAATCTCGGTTCAGTACCTCTGATTGCTGCTTGACAACATCCAGGGCCCCTATGTGTATGACGACAGATTTCATAGTTGGGTGCTCAATAGTGATCGCCAGGATTTTTTTCTGGAGATATCAAACACCATATCAATGGTAAAACACAGTACTTTGGTGTTCTTCTCACTGCAAAAACGTTTCACATCATTGACAGCTCCATCACCAACTATTAACGTTTGGGGTGGCTTTTTTTTTTCTTCTCTCTTGTGCAGTATGATTTAGTTTACGTCCATGGCCGCTTTCTCAGGGTTGAAAAAGCATGCAACGCAGGCCAGCTGGTAATCTTTGGTAATCTCCTTTTGTTCTGTCCTCCCTTTTAGATGTTGTTCCATATGTTTAGGCTTTGCTCCCAGTAAAATAGATAAGAGATTTTTTTTTTAATGTCTGTGTGTCCTGTTCGGCTGTTAAGTCAAGCTGAAAGGAGGATCTGTATCCCTTTTATGCTGGAACAGTTTTACTGTGCCACAATGGAGTTTTTAAGTGCCACTGTGGTTCTTTGTATTCCGATGGATGATTATTGAAAATTTTAGTCGGACAGAAAAACGTTTGAAAGGGGAGTGACAGTGAAACGACAACTAAATAATATATCTGCAGTCAAGCCTGTTGCTGCTTGCTGCTCATCTGCAATCAAGACAGCTGGTGCAAAAACTGCAATCCATTCCAGCTGCTTCACATCTGCAATAAAGCCGGTACATCTGTCAATCTAAGATCGCTTGCCACTGCAAGTTCCGCTCTGGTTTGTCTGCCATCTCACCTCTGACAGGGTCCATCGAGACTGAAGTCCTATACTGAGAGTTGGATTCTTATGCCTTGTGCCAAAGCAGTCCTCCCTGCCCCAAAAATCCATATTAAAAGTCATTAGCAACTTATGTTGTATTACAGTTGGATTCCTACCGCATCTGTACAAACCTGTGCTATTATTAAGAGATGATGGCTGACAAGAAAGTTAGCCGCTGATGCATGGTGAAGGTTTTGTAAAACCTCGATGTGTATGAATGGAAAGCTTTCTTTACTCCAGGGCTAGGAAAATATGTCTTGTTGTTTTTTTTACGGACCGTGATGCCCACAACAAAAATAAATGAATAATCAGACCGGGCAAGCTCGTCTGTGCTGTTCATTCTGACTTTCAATCTAGGTCAGCTCTGATGTTCTGATTTCTTCCTCATTGGATCAACCCTGAATGTGTGTAGCATAGCTTCAACTGGCATCACCATGGTTACAGCATGAGGTGACATGGACGTGCTAAAGGGAAGAAGTCACCAGGCAACACACATTGTACAAATGTGAAACATAGGTTGTTTATTACCATCATAATGTTTTTTCTTATACATACTTAGAGCTCAACCACATATTTTGTATTTACAAAGTATGTATTGTGTTAGGTGATGCTGACCAACATGCAGTAAAAGCTCAGTCTCAGTCAAAAAAAAAAAAAAAAGGCTACAAAAAGCATTACAAAGACAATTGTCAAAAGCTGTTTTCCCAAAAGCTGCTGCTGGAAAGCAATGAAAAGTTTAAAAGTAAGTTAGATCCAAATCACAAAAATTAATACCTTCTTATATATTATATGGATTTTTTTAAAATGAAATTACATTTTCTGCATTTTTCTTTGAATGGTGCCCTCACAGTTCAGTTTTTCCCCCCCAATATTTAAAGCTAAATCAGGAACCAACGTGTGAACGACAGATGGATTGTTGCAGCAAAACTTTGGATAGTGACGGAGGACAAGGCTATGAAATCCAAGATTCATCCGTTTTTCAATTGGCAATGAAAAATTACAACTAATGAAAAAGTGCCTAGTTATTCTACTATTTGTTTTTTAATCACAACACAAGAAAAAGCCTGATTGTTCAGATTTAAATTTTAGGCTGACGAAATGGAAAAACCTGACTAAACGTGTGACTTAAAGAGGAAGATGTGACAATTGCTTTCACCGCAGTTTATCTCTCTCCTTGTCTCAATGTTTTCAACACATTCATCTCCACTTGGAACATCACGTGGACTAGTAGACATGGGAAGGTTTTCATTCTTCTTTCTGGAACTGTGCATAAAAATTTTGTACTGTGGCACGTTTTTCAATTTTGTATTTTGGCACTGAGCCTCAAATGGAATTATGAAAAATCTATAATTTTTTACTTATTCGCTAGATGAACAAACAAACAAAATAATCAGTCAATATTTGTTTTTCGAATGCCAATTGACACACGAATTGTTATGAGTACAAGTGATGGGAATGACTTTCTTTCGCAGGGTGTTCGCCAATCACAGGCGCAGCCAGGGTAGAGAATGTTGCAGTCATGCCACATTCTGCAGCTTTCGTTTGCAGTTTATCAATCCAAAGACAAAAAGGGAACCGAAGTCTTCCCACTCCTCAAGTAGAGGAGAAAACAGCGGGAAAATACTTGCAGATAAAAAAAATTAAAATAAATTTTAAACAGAAAGCCAGGCGGTCATTCGTGGAAGCTAACAAAAGAAGTCTCTTGATAGTGAGTGAGCTGGAGGACGCAAACATATTGGGGTTTATCCATCCTATTTCCTGCGCTGTATCACGACAGCTTATGAAAGCTGACACAGAAGTCCGCGTACTCTGTAAGCCTTTTCGGAAGATTCCAACCGCTGTCAGTAGGATTACCCTTGGCGCACCCAACACAAACATACTTACTAACAAAAAGCAAAGTAAACTGCAGCAAGTATAACACAGGTTACAGGTTCTTCCTCAAATCTGTCTCAATCTGTATCATGTTAAATTGTTTAATAAATAACATTGAGATATTGCAAGCATGTGTTTGATACCAAACCCCTTGTTACAGTAACTTGAACAATCGTTGAGCAAACTATTATCCTTGACTTCTGCTTTCAAAAGTAGTTATCCATGAATCTGTTCTGTATATGTGATAATATGATGAGGCGATTAAACATTTATATGGTTTCACAGTCATAAGGGAAACCGTAGTAATGTGGCCCGCCACAAAAATGAGTTTGACACCCTTGATAGTACAGTACCCTCCAAAAGTATTGGAACGACAAGGTCCATTCCTTTGTTTTTGTTGTATACTGAAGACATTTACGTTTAGGTTTCAAAAAATTAATGTGAGACAAAAGTTCAGAATTCCAGCTGTCATTTCATGGTATTTAAATTTAGATGTGTTAAACAACTCAGGACAGAGCCCCTTTTGTTTGAACCCACCCACTTTTCAAGTGAGCAAATGTATTGGAATGGACACTATTAAATTAACTTAAAGTGAATTACATTTAATATTTGGTGGCATAACCCTTACTTGCAATAACTGCATCAAGCCTGCGACCCATTGACTTCACCAGACTGTTCCATTCTTCATTTGAAATGCTTTTCCAGACTTTTACTGCAGCCTCTTCCAGTTCTTGTTTGTGTCTGGGGGTTTCTCCCTTCCGTCTCCTCTTCAGGAGGTAAAATGCATGCTCTATTGGGTTAAGGTCTGGTGATTGACTTGGCCAGTCTAAGACCTTCCACTTTTCCCCCCTGATGAAGTCCTTTGTTGTGTTGGCAGTGTGTTATGGGTCATTGTCTTGTTGCATGATGAAGCTTCTCCCGATGAATTTGGATGCATTTTTCTGTAAATTGCCAGACAAAATGGTTTGCCAACCTCCACAGGGCAGGGGTGAAGGTATCACAATCCACTGTTCGAAGAAGACTTCGAGAGAAGAAACCACAAGATGCAAACCTCTCATCAGCAAAAAGAATCGGAAGGCCAGACTGGATTTTTGCAAAGACGTTCAGAGATGAGCCACAAAGGAGTAATGAGACCAATATTAACCTGTACCAAAGTGATAGAAAGGTCAAAGTATGGAGAAAGAAAGGATGATCCAAAACACACGAGGCTCATTTGTGAAGCATGATGGAGGTAATGTCATGGCTTGGGCTTGCATGGCTGCTTCTGCAACGGGCTCACTAATCTTTATTGATGATGTAACTCATGATGGTAGCAGCAGAATGAATTCTAAAGTCTACAAAACCATTTTGTCTGGCAATTTACTGAAAAATGCATCCAAACTAAGTGCCACACAGATCCCAGCAATTTAGCACCACTTTTTCTTCGTTACGTCTTTCAGTGTTGTAATCCTGGCAGAATTTGTGCTATGGGTCAAATGAAAAGGGTGCACAAACGGCGTGTTTCATAGCAGTATAGTTTAAACCAATGGGGCCGCAGTATGGTTCACCCAAAAAAACATCTTGTCATCGATCCATTGTGGAATGTGATGTAAACAAAAATGGCCATCTAAGCCTTTTTAATATTTTCTCAAATGTTACAGAAGTAAAACATCATGATTTTAATGCCACAGTTATGAAGCTGATAGCGTTCAGGATTACATAAGGCATACTTGTCTGAACAGTGAGGTCATGTTTGGAGTCAAATCGACTCAATACCTGTAGAAGTGGAGCGTTGGAGCACATTTAAACATTTATTGCTCACTTTATGATTGATTTACCACAAATTGGTACAGTATAATTCTTTAGCATTGCTTTTGGGAAACCAGTTGTTTGAATAGTACATTAAATAGAAAGTATATACATTACAAATAAATATATTTCCAAAATCAAGGAAACATAGTTGATGCATCGATTTTTCTCTTCCATATGTCATAAATAGACGACCAGTCCACCAATTCCAATACACTGTGTTCCAAGATTTTAACTACACTTGGCACATTTCTGCATGTTTCTCCTGATCTTAGTCAGGTTTGATAATTAGGTTTCCAGAGAAGTCAAATTCAAGGATAACTATTTTTTTGCTGACCATAATAATTTGGAACACTGTATTTTGAGTCATTTTGAAAAGAAGAAATACTGTTGTCATCGTGGTGGTTTTGTTTCATAAATTCTTGAATATTGTAGAATCTAATATAATTGTTGATGACAAAGACCGTATGCCGAATAATTTGGAACACAGTGTATAAACAGACAGATTTTTATTTTTGTTGTGACTTAATTGATGCTGTTGAAGGGTTACTATGACAAGAAGGAAGAACACAAATCACAATGCATGTTGGATCATAAAAAAGTACATGCGCTGTACACTGGAAATCAATCACCACGCCAGATTCTGACAAAAGCATGCTTCACTGTCAAAAAACGAAAAACAAACACGAGGTATAATGGTTTGTCACTAAGGTGACACTTGCCTCAAAGCTGAACTGTATATTTAGGCTCATTGAGTGTAATAATTAGCCTATTGGGGTACATTAGTGTCTTGTACCTTGAGGGACCTGACTCCTACTGCACCCCGTCTAGTGCATCTAATAAACGAAACAAAACAGTGAAACAATAACTACTAACAGAGTTGCAAGATTGGTCAGTCGTTGTGTTGACATCGCAGCTCTGTTTCATACACATTATATGGACTGAAGTATTGAGACCTGTCCACATGATTGGGATTCATGATTGTCTTTTTAACGAGAACATTCGCGCGCACTCCAGACACACTACCAAATCTCTTGTCCACATGGAAATGCATTTTGGATTATCCAGTGCATACCAAACCAGCATGTAGAGCTAACTCTAAGGTTATTTAGGCCAATCAGCCTGAAGAAATTCATCGGAAAAGGCACAATGACAAAACGGAGAGTTCAGAAAAATCCTCGTGTACAGGCTGAATATGAAACGCAAATATCTATTCACCCATTTTCAACTCCATATTATCAATTTTCAATTCCCATCAGTGAAATCCATATGTCCATATAGAGCGTACAGTATATATAGATGAGAGATATCCGAAAATGACATTACTGTACTTTTTTCAGAGTAGGATGAATGGGCGTTTTAACAATGCACATGTGGTTTTCGAACCCAGGATTAAAGCATCTGATTGGCCATTACGAATGCCAGACATTCCATGCCATCATATATCATAGGCAGTTTCTTACTGTCTATACATTATAGGAATGATACGGTACATCTGTATTCGGAATTGTAATAATGCACTGATAATATGACACTAATACCACTTCACCAGCCTGACGTATAAATTCCAGGTAGGAGCCATGTCAGCTGTGTGGAGGGACAGTATATTGACGTAAAACACTTTTCGCCAGCAGCCAATTACGCTCTGCTCAGTTAGCGATGGAGGCGGCCGTGCCGACAGTTGTTGTAATAACAAGTTGCTACTCTATGTAGTCTTTTATTGGAGTAAGATTATGTCATGTTCAAGAAAAGTTTATGTTTTTGAACCATATTTGGTTAAAATAAAACACATTTTGAATACAATTGCAAGTCGTAATGACATTATCTGGTATGGGTAGATTGTATCAGCAAGTACTCAAATGTAATAACTTGTACTCGGTCTAATTTTTTTTTTATCGGTGGATCCCTATTATATTCACGTGCCACCTAATTGAGGCAGATGTCTGTATTAACCTCATTTTGAATAAAATCAAGGTTTTACGCAAGTCCATTAAATGAGATTTTTGGGTGTTTATGTCTCATTAAATCATGGTTTAAAGGCGCATGATGTCAAACCATCACAAAACACCTGTTGGATATAGACTACACCAATCTGATCGGCTTGGTCAGTATCGGCCGATAATTAGCATTTTATGCTGATCGGCTTATCGGCTTTAATGTTCCAACGACGTAATTGATCAGCTCAACAAAAGACATTTACTCCGCGTTGCCATCGTGTAAAGTATATTTGAATCTAAGAGTGAGTTTATTTTTAGCCTTGTCGCGTTTTTTGACATAGTACTGTAAATATCTGACTGTACTGTAAATATAAAGTTATTAAAAAAAACTTGTCGACGACGTTGGACAGACAACACGTAATGCCTGGATCAGACGACAAGACAAATTTGCATGCTATGTCAGACGATGGCAAAATCTTGTATTCTGATGCCACTGCATCCCATCTTTTACGATCACTTGGCTTTATCTTGTCAACTCAAATGCGACCGGACGCACTCGTTATCATGGCGACAACAACAACAATGGATCGCGCCCCGTGTATTATAAGAACAAAATGGGGTAAAATGTGTGGTGGTGGTCACCGGTGCTTGGGAGAGGACATTCGTTCAAGGATTACTTGAGGAATGTTCACGTACTTTTAACACGATACGGCTCGCAAGCAGGCAAAAAAACGTTATGTAGCCTTGCAAGATAGTGCTAGCACTAACAGTTGTACGTAAACATGATGGTGTTATGTCGAATCATGCTCTAAAGTTTCGGTAATCTCAATAAAGTAATTTAATTACAATACCTTAGCACCCATTATTTCTGTCATGTTGTAATATTGGTTTGACCTGACTGATGAGAATACATGACCTGACTAGAGAATACTTTTGAAGATACTCAGTATACAATACAAAAGTATATACAGTAAATGAACAAGTCATGTAAATAGACACATTGTTCAATCTTGTGATCAGATCGGTGATCAGTTATCGGTTTTTTTAAACTTGCTGATCAGTGATCGGCCCCAAAAATCCTGACGGTGTAAAGCCTAGTTGTATAGTAGAACCAATTTGTGTGTCTTGATGGTTTGTCATGGGCTGGCCAAAATCATGCAACCTTAGATCTCCGGTATATGAGCACCTTGGAACAATTAAAAGCAATTGCTTTGACAAAGGGTGATAATACAGTGCCATGAAAAAGTATTGCCCCCCTTCTCAAATTCTTACATTTTTGTATAGTTTCCCCTCTTTAATGTTTAGAATCATCAAACAAATGTAGATAGACAAATATAAGCCAAGTGAACTTTAAATTATTATATATTAAGGAAAAATTAAGGGAATAAAATATTCAAAGTTACCTGGACCTGTGTTGAAAAAGTAATGACCCCACTTGTTCAATCATAAATTAATTGTGGCTAATCACAATTCTGGGTTTATTTTCACTGATCACACCCAAGCCTGATTACCTCCAGGCCTGTTCAGTCAAGAAAACAGTTAAACAGAATCTGACAAAATCAAGTCAGACAAAAGATCTAAAAAAGCTGCAACAAAATGACAGGAGTCGAGAAGTAAAGTAATTGGCATCAATCACTCTGAAAAGTGTTACAAAAGGCATTTCTAAGGCTTTAGGATTCCAGTGAACCATAGGGAGAGCCATTATCCTCACATGGAGAAAACATGGAACAGTGGTGAAGCCACTGGAGTGGCCGACCTACAAAGATTAACCCAAGAGAACAGCAATGACCCATCCAGGAGGCCACAAAGGAACTCAGTACAGCTTCTAAAGAACTGCAGGGCTCTTTTGCCTCAGTTAAGATAACTGTTCATGACAATAACAATAACAAAGAGACTGGGCAAAAATGACATCCACGGCAGAGTTCCAAAGCGAAAACTACCGCTGACCCAAAAAGAAAACAAACAAAAAAAAACCATAAAGGCTCATCTTACTTTTGCAAAAAAAAAAAAAAAAAAAAATCTGAATGGAACCCAAGATTTTGGGGAGAATGTTCTATGGAATGACGAGTTGAAAGTTGAGATTCTTGAAAGGTGTGTGTCTCATTACATCGGGCGTAAATGTACCACAGCATTTCAGAAAAAGAACATCCTACCAAAAGTGAGACATGGTGGTGGTAGTGTGATGGTCTTGGGCTGCTTTGGTCCTTCAGAACCTGGACAACTTGCTGTGATGGAACCATGAATTCTGCTCTTTAACAGAAAATTCTGAGGGAGAATGTTCAGCCATCAGTTTGTGACCGCAAGCTAAAGCGCACTTGGGTTCTGCAGCAGGATAATGATCCAAAACACAACAGTAAGTCAACTTCTGAATGGCTTAAAAAAAACAAAATTAAAGTTTTGGAGTGGCCTAGTCAAAGTCCGGACTTGAATCCGATTGAAATGCAGTGGCATGACCTTAAAAAGGCCGTTCATGCGTGAAAACGCTCAATTTTTGCTGAATTCAAAGAATTGTGCAAGGAAGAGTGGGCCAAAATATCGCCACAGAGATGTGAAAGATTCATTGGCAGTTATAGAAAACGCTTGATTTCAGTTGTTGCTGCTGAGGAAGACCCAACCAGTTATTAGGTTTAGGGGGTCATTACTTTTTCACACAGGGCCAGGTAACTTTGAATACCTTTTTGTTTCATCAATAAATGAAATCCCCATTTAAAAACAGCCTTTTAAGTCCACTTGGGTTATTTTTGTCCGATATTTACATTTGTTTTATGATCTTAAACATTAAAGTGGGGAAACTATGCAAAAATATAAGAATTTGAGACGGAGGGCAATGCTTTTTCACAGTACTGTATTTTAAATTATACATTTTTCCAGATACACAAAAACAAAAACACCATAAGGAAGTACTGGAGTATCTCTTATTCAGCCAGGTAAACAATCTTATGTTGGAATGTTAACTTGGAATCTTAACGTTCATATTTACTTGGATCAGTAAGTAAACCTAGATATAGTGACATTAATATTCATGTACAAGATTCATAAATGTTATATGATGGCATATTACTGTTAATTATATTCAATATACATTTAATCAGTATGACTACATTACACGTAATCCCTTGTTAAACATTACAAAGTGTGCAAATAAAAGCAGATTGCAGCATGCAGCTCTCTCTTGTTCTAGCTATCTGTAATAGTCCTTGTCAATATTGGTGACCAGCGCAGTACAGTTGACAGTAGGTGAAAGTTGCAGGTGTAAATTGTCATTGGATCATTGGTCATACTCAGTACTGTCCGGGGGCTATTCATAGATTGATTGAGTTTGCATGTATATACAGTAGCTCATTTGTAAGGACTTAGCCTTCAGTGTAGAAATAAAAGTCACGGTTGAAGTCCTGCTCCGTGCAACACAAATTGCAACTTATTGGAGACATCCCTTCCCTTAACTCTGACAAAGTGATTGCTAACCACTGTGCCGCAGCACATTAAGGTGCTGTGAGAGATCATCAGGTGTGCAGTTGGGGGGAAATCATCCAGTTTCACTTACGTGGTCCAAACGTTATTATTTCTTCGCAATAAATCAGATGTCTTTGTTCACCTATCTATGCCAGCAATGTATAGTGGCAGTGAGAACCATTATTTTCCAGTAGCTGGTAGAAGGAACAATTAACCAGTGTATCCACCTGTTGCCATTTATACAACACAATAATAGCTTTGTGTTAAACTAAACATTGAGACGAGATCATTATTCTTTTAGTTTATATACTTTTTGTGCCCTTTTTGTCAATGTTAAATGCAATACATGCCTTGGTTGAATAGAGGTTGGAAAAACTCCTCTGATATATCTCCTTGCAAGCTGCCTATGTGTTGTCTGCTTCTCTGTGTGGTAAAAAAAACAAAATTGTGTTTCTCACAAACGCTAAACTAAAATTTAAAAAAGGAAAAATCCTGTGTAAAGTAATGCTATATTATTAATGGCTTTTGCTAACAATGGCTGATATGGCTAAAGCAAACGTCGCTCCCCCTGCGGCAATGTCGATTTATCAAACATGAAGAGAAGTACACAATCCCGCTTGGTTGGCCAAACACCAAACTGTTCTTAAAGTCCCTGTAAAGTGAAAACAAACATCTTTTACATTTGACACACCATGTTCCAGAGAAGGGTGGAAGTGGAAGAGGCCTGGGTGCAAATGCGGGGGCGTTGAGATTTTCGTGCAGCACAACACTCGCCTATTGAGCAGACCAGTCTGCGCCAAGCTGGTCGTTCTGGCACAGTGAGAGTGCGTCCTTAGAGATGCGCCCAGCGGTGTGACAATTTGGTGGCAGAAAGTTGATCTAAATTTACGACTGCTCAGACCATGTCTAAATCTTGGCCCAAGGTAGACTGCTAGTCTAACGCGAGAATTTGATCGGGGTACAGGCAGACAGATACTGAGCTCTGCAGACATATTTATGTCGCCAGTGGTTATCACCAGCTCATTCTGTGTACCCGCTCACATTTTCTGTTTACACAACATGGCTAAAGCAGTGACAATGCTCCACTCACGCACAGAGTGCTGCGATTACGCATTGCCCTCTTCCACACAGCGATGTCTCCATGCGAGACTGTGAGTGCGCCACATTTAAAGGGAATGAGAGGAGCTGCTATTATTGGCGGGAAATGAAGTTTTGGTCGTAAACACTCCCACAGTGGCGCAGCCTGCCCACCCACAGATCCGCCTGACTTACGTTCGTCCATGAAATTACCAACACCGCTCTAACCCGCCTCTGGTGCACAGTTGTGCTGCCTTGTGCGCCGGACTTACGCCATTCTCGGAAATAGGACCTTAAATCTCCACAACAGAGTACTGCATAGTTCTCAGTCTTTGCACGTTTTCAGAAATTATATTAAAACATGTATAACATATTTTTTAAAAAGAAATCTCTGAATTCACTTTACAGGTTCTTTAAATTTTAATGAATCCCTTCTTGTCACTAAAACTGAGGAATCAGAGTATAATACCAAAAGCTGTCATCATCCATAGTTCCATTTACTATATGTGTTTAAAGTCACAGGGAAGCTGGGGGGTATCCAACCTGACTTAGGGGGAGGGACTACATGCACCCTGATCGCCTGCCGATCACATGGCTAATAGACACAATAGCGAGTGATATTGGGAAATAAGCGCGGCGTTTCCTTCGCTTGAGGTTTCTTGACCGCACACGTCTCAGTTCCTTAGACTTTTCCCTAATTGAATGAAGTTAATCTTAGTAGTCCGCAATCAATTTTCACACCTACCATGTTGGCTTGAGTAGAATAAACACGTTACGTAATGATTGTAAATAGAATTTATGACTAATCTCTGACAATCAAGTCAAACATCTCTGTAAAAATGAATAGTGGGATCTTTCCAAATATCTTTGGTCAGGTCATTTGATTTTCACAGCATCATTATCCATCTGTCTTGTATATACCATTCTTACATCCACTGTACATAAACCATCCATTCACACTACACTGTTGTTTATTATTCATTCCTTAATCCAACCTCAGTCCACAAAACATTCCTTCCACCCTCCAATCATGTCCTTCCCCTCAGTATTTTACACTCATTCATTAGTATTGTCATTCTAATGTAACCCTCCATCAATTCACCAATATTAATTATTGTCCTTCCTGCTCCCCCCACAGCAGATTTGATTAAATCATTTTTCTCCTCAAGATTTTGTTCAATTTATGGGGGGAGCTGGAGGACTTGGGGCTCAATTTTCCTTTATTTGCAACATAAATCGTGTCTGCTTCTCCACTGTAAAAGTCTGTAGCAGGCCAGCTTTCAAATACCTCCATCCTTCGCGCCCTCTCTTCTTTCCCTGTAGCCTCAGTCCTCTCCACTTATCTTGTGCCAATGTTCTTGTATTGGCACAGCAGCAGGTTTTTAAAAGTCTTTTTGAACGTGGCATTGCAAAGGGCGTAACAAGCCGGGTTGATGGTGGAGTTGACGTAGCACAGCCAGTAGCCGATGGCCCACACGGTGTCAGGAACGCACGACTGGCAGAAGGTGGAGATCAGCACCATGACATTATAGGGGGTCCAAGTAATGATGAAAGCAAGCAAGATGGCAAAAATCGTCTTGGTCACCTAACAGGAGAGCAAATATAAGAGATTAAAGAAAAAGAAGGAAATCAAATGCGAGAGAAGAGCAAAGAAGGCTTTCAATCATTTCTACTGTCCAGGGGACCAGTGTTGTTTTCATTTAGTAGGCTGGAGGAAAGTATGGAGAAGATTTGAGAAAGTTTTGCAGTTCATTTCAGTGAACACGATCAAAGACTGCTTGTTTTTACAGATACCACACAAAACTTTGAAAATATATTCAATGAGGTCTAAAGTAAATCGTGTCTTTCATCCTCCAACCATCCAGTATTGCACATATAGAAACACAAACACACCAGGACAAGTAATGTCTATATCTTTCAAATGAAAACAAAATGAAATGATATTTTAGCCAGAGTTTTTTCGCCCCACTGTGCCAAGTTCAATCAAAACAGGCATTGACAAAAAAATAGTCTTTGTGCTTTAGAACATTTCAGGGTCTGTACTTTTTCGTTCAATGCTTCTACTTTTAATATCGCATCAGAGTATTTTTTTCACGCAAATATCTGTACATTTCCTTGATTGATTGAACTTATTACTTTGAAGATCCAGCCATCCATTTTCTATACTGTTTATCCTCATTATGGTCACGGACCAGTGCCTATCCCAGCTGACTGGCAGGGTACACTCTGGACTGGTCGCCGGCCAGTCACAGGGCACATACAGACAAACAACCGTTTACTGTCACATTCACACCTACAGACAATTTAGAGTCTTCGATGACCCTAACATGCATGTTTTTGGGATGTGAGAGGAAAAAGGAGTACCTGGAGGAAACCCACGCAAGCACGGGAAAAACATGCAAACTCCACACAGGTTGGCAAGAGCCCGGATTGGAACCCCCAACCTCAAAATTGTGAGACAGATATAATAACCACTTAACACCACACTGGCACGGTGGAAGACTGGTTAGAGCGTCCTGCCTCACAGTTCTGAGGACCGGGGTTCAATCCCCGGCCCCGCCTGTGTGGAGTTTGCATGCTCTCCCCGTGCCTGCGTGGGTTTTCCCCGGGCACTCCGGTTTCCTCCCACATCCCAAAAAAATGCATGGTAGGTTAATTGACAACTCTAAATTGCCCGTAGGTGTGATTGTGCGTGCGAATGGTTGTTTGTTTATATGTGCCATGCGATTGGCTGGCAACCAGTTCAGGGTGTACCCCGACTCCTGCCCGATGACAGCTGGGATAGACTCCAGTACGCCCACGACCCTAGTGAGGAGAAGCGGCTCAGAAAATGGATGGATGGATGGATGGATGGAGGGATGGACCACACCGGCCATTTTCGAAGAGGCAGCACAAAAAAACGAAGAAACGAAAAACCTACTACAAATCCATACTGAAACTCCATGTACTGCCAAGAAGTTCAAACTTAAATACAGAATGTGAGTTGTTTTGACACTTAGGCTATTTCCGGTAGATGTGGTCCTGAAGGCCTCATCAAGCTGTGACCTTCAACATTTTCTCACAGTCCCTGGACCAAGAAAGAAAATGGATGGATGGCTGAAAGAAATATATATGCCTCAGCACTTCTAAAATGTATTCTATGTTAATTATCGCCTCACATAAGCTTTTGTTTTAAGGATAAGAAATTATGATATTAGTATCTTATCACTTTGCTGAAAAACCAAGCAAGATGACTGTGGTTGGGGGGGTGCCAGTTGCATGAGGCAGATGATAACTGCCTGTTCATGGGTGCATACTGTATATGACTTTGTCTAAGGAGAAATAAACTCTTCTAAGAAAAGCAGCCACCGGGTTGTACTTGAACTGTCTTCTGGCATGCAAGTTTTTATTACATTGTAACTCTCATTCTTCTCAAAGTGCTTGTCCTGTCTCGTCTAGTAAAGGGTTAACATTTCCCCCTTGACATTAACCAGGTGTGCTAGAAACATGACATTATTACTTGTGTGCCAGCACCCTGCATCCCAAAGCTTGAAATGATTTTGCATTGTCTCCGTTTGGCTCTGTTCTGTTCTTGAAGATGACACAGCAGTAAAGTGCATGACCTCCCCAGTAGCCAACGCTATTTCAAATGCTGTAAATCACTTAAGACCCAAAAAACATACTTTCTTTTCCCTGGCGGCCATCTGTCTTTTCCGCTTCACTTGGCTCCGAGCGATGCTTGCGAACTTCCTTGCCACCGTCCTGGGGCGGCTGATCGGGATGGAATGCCTGTCGGCTCCCTCCCCGGGCGGGACGATCTCGAGTGCTGTGATGCATTCATCCCCAGCCTGCTTGGTCACGATCTTTATCTTAGACCACCTTGAGGTGGAATTGATTTTGGACATGGGAGGATTTGTCAAACTTGCTGGAACTGGGTTAGAATTAGTTGGAGCCTTGTAACAAAACAAAAAAAAAAAGAGAAGGTTTTGTTATTGATGATAAAAGTTGCTTTCACATAGCTGCTTCGGTTTGTTTACAGTTTTGTTTTATGCCATTGTTTTTAGAAGCACTAACCATACTAACAGTTAGTTGGGTCCGCTAATACTTTGTAGAAAAAACTTTCTGTCTTCTAGGGGTCTCTACCAGCATTCTACATTTCAGGACTGAGATTTTTGTCCATTCTTCCTTGCCAAATAGCTCAAGCTCAGACAGATTGTATGAGAGGGTCTGTGAACTTCTTTGTGTGTCCCAATTGGGCAAAGATCCTGAACACAAATCAAAACTGGTTTTGGAATAGATAAAGTAACTTCTGGAATGGCCTATGCGAACCCAAACCTCAAGCTGAATGCACAATTTGAGACTTGTGCTTAAAAGGTGGGTCCATGACAGGAAAGCTACAATTTTAAATCAACTCTACCAATGCTAACCAGTTAGTTCTCCACCACTACATTCCTATCCAGCGTAAGATCAACATTTGGTTTGAAAAAATGTCAAATCAATATCATCATTACTTTAACATTCTATTAGACTTTGTTACCTTTAAGCCTCCCTAACTCCCTTAAATGTGGCTGTATCAGTCTAAGATGTTATGTCATTAGAAATGTCTTTTCGGCTTACACAGTTACTGGCACTTTATAGCAACCACCGGTCCGTGAGGCATTTGTTACCCGGCCGCAGAGAAATAATGACTTATTTATGTAATTTTTGTTGTATTGCAATTCGAGTGTCAATGTGTTTTATTTTGAAAATTGTCCGGATCTTCTCCGCCGTACCGGCTGCGCGTCTCAACTGACACGTCGAGACTGCACAGAACGCTTCCGTTTCCGTTTCCGGTCCGAGCGGGCTCGAACGCTTCTGTTTACGCCGGTCCGACGGCGGGAAAGCTCAAAAGAACGAAATCGTTTCATAAACCAATTCAGTTCATTACGTTGACTTTTAACGAAACAACACTATATCAGGAGTCCTCGTTAAAATACGGGTTTATCGCAACAGTTAACTCTCACGCACCAAGTCCGCTCTGATACAGATACAGTCGGAGGTTGCTGCTCGACGCAGGCAGAACTACTTTTACGGAGTTCAAAGTCTACTCTCATTGACGAGCTACGGAACTGCAGTCTGGTCTGGCTGCCTACAATAACTCCTGCATCGCGCCCACAGTGGACGCACCACGAACGGCGAAGGAGGAAGCAGAAGCGAGGCAAGTGTGCGTGCGTGCGTGCTTGCCACCACAGCCGGTCCGCGGTGCAAAGAACGTTGGGGAACACTGCTTTATAGGGCAAAATAGTAAAGTAAGAACATCATTACAAAGAAGGCAAACAGTAAAAGGCTTACCTCACATATCGCATCATTGCTTGCCTTTGGTTCTGTTGGGGGAATAAAGGCTGTGGACGAATCATTGGAGCTCTCCTTTTCCTCCTAGATGAGATAGACAGATATGTTGATAGGTTGACAGCCAGACAGATTTGGACTGCACGATTCGAGCAATATGCACGTGACGGACAGTCAAAGCTTGCAATTGAAGTACTCATGCACTTAATCGACCAACTGAGATGCATGACTAACCTGCCGCCAAACACATTCAATAAAAGGAAGTCTTTGGACCCGAAATGCTAATGTGGGTGGGTGCTGTCACAGAAAACATTTTGACTTCATCCTATATAGTACAGCTGTCCTAATGCAGGGCAGCCGCGCTGTCAAGAAACACCCAAACGTGACAACAAACACGAAAGCCAAAAGAAAAGAAAATCAAGGCCAAACCTTTAAAAAGGCTTTCCTGAATCAAGAGAATTTAACCAACATCCAAATCGAAACAGTTGGTTTTAGCATTAACAACAAATTCCCTGACCGGTGCACAATGGGACTGGTCCATGCCAGTATTTGTGTCCAGAAAGTCTGTGGGTGAGCGTTTTTTTAAAAGGTCTGTCCACAACAGTACAACACGCACAGAGAAAATACAATAATTCAACAACGTAAACTTGTCCACAAGCACACGCACCCAGCTAAACTCCGAAACACTGTGCATCTTTTTAAACAGTCACATACCGCAAGAACAGAGAAAACGGACACCATATACTGTAACTGGCTTTTTGTTTTTGGGGTGGGGTTGATCATAACCTTTGAATTACTAAAGAGTTAAAATTATCCTGAAAACCTAATGAATATAATAAAGCAGAGATCTCATTTGATGTGCATCCCGCGTCTGAGACGCAAAAAAATTAGCAGGGACCCATGAAGCGTATTTAACATGCGTCCGTAGACGCGTGGTTTAAGACTCGCCGTACGTATATATATGTGCGTGTGTGCGTGCGTGCGTGCGTGTGTAGATGACGAGCTTCCTCACACAGCGAATCAAAAGTACAAATCCTGTCTTGGTGCTGGCCAATCAGAGGCAGAGTAGGGTGGATTATTGTTCCATACAATGGACACAGGAGTTTTTTTTCTGGACGCGATAAATTTTCATTGTTGTGGTGACATCCACCCCGCCGCTGACGACGCAGCAAGCCACTGGCAGAACGCCATTTGCTCCGTGGATGCACACAACTGGGACAAAGGGAAAGTTAACTGTTTATTACATTTTCTAGCCTGCGAGCTAACAAGCTAAGGACTGGAGCACAAATGCTCACTCGACCACGGCGACATCATTAAAACGTTACTACTCAGAGCTGGTTGTGTGTTTCCACATAATACACACACACGGCAAAGTTAACTGTTTATAAACCATAACCACAGCGGCACACAGCATCTAGCGAACTCAATTTCAGCGTCATTTGATTGACAGGTGAAGGTCTCATGTCACAATCCAGCAGCTTGAGGGAGGGCCTAATTTTACATTTTATTTTTCCTCTATTTAACCAGGTAAAATCCTATTGAGAGATAAAATATCCTTTGCAAAAGTCAAGAGGTAGCAGACATTTATACAATAAACAAAATAAAGACTAAAAAATAACAGTGATATTAAGATGTATGGCATCAAAATTAAAAACAGTGACAAAGCCCAATTGCTTTTGAGTAGATACATTATTATTTTGTTTGTTTGTTTGTTTTAATTCATTCAAATTTGGCAGGCTTTAAGACATTTCTTTGGCCTCTTTAGTGGGTTAATAACTCTATACCTACTGTATGTGCCAAATGCTTAATAATTGTTTAAGTACAATTTTTGCAAACAGAGCCTGAGTCTTTTTTTTATTTATCTAAGATATTTAATGTATTTTTATACATTACAATGCCAATGTTCTTTATAATTGAAAGTTAATTGTTCTTAAAAATGATGTACTTGAATTATTATGCTCTATAAAATCATTATATCAATGGCATTTGAAAAAAAAAAAAAAACCTCATCATTTATCGTGATAGTTTGGGGAAAATGTATAATCCTAAAAAAATTGCTATCGTGGCAGGCTGAAACATATATTGAGAGAGAGCAAGAGCAATGGACAACACAAAAATATTGTACAAATTGTACAAATAAAAATCTCCAATATAGTGAGACCACAACGCAACAACCGTCATATAGCGATGATAAGTTGCAGGGACTTGTTGTTCCAGGACTGGGACTCATTGTTTTCAGACATGTGCATCCTAGGACTCAGCAAGTCTCGAGGTGACAAATGGTGATATTTCAAGACAGTATGTAGCATCATTAATTTATGAGTATTTACAACTGAAGTCATAATGAAAATTCTATTCAGAGCGCCTGATGAATATCAGAATAAGAATCATCTTCATTTGTCAAGTATGTCAAAAACACAAGGAATTTGTCTCCGGTAGTTGGAGCTGCTCTAGTACGACAACAGACGGTCAATTGACATACAATACTTTTGAGACATAAAGACATAAAAAACACGGTCACTGAGCAATAAAAGGTTACCAGTAATGTGGTAATGCCGGTACAATTTTCTGTCTTTTTTTTTCATTTTTTAAAAATGTATTTATTGTTTTTTTATTTTATATTATTTTTTGACAATTGTGCAAACAGATGCAGTCCTCCAGCAATTAGAGCAGTGCGAAATGACTAATAGAACAATAGTCCGGCTCAATGACCATTGTGCAAAGGGCGCAGAGAATATGCTCTCTAATATTATAATTAAATTATCAGCAAATAGCGTGAATTGTGCTCCTTGTCAGTGTCTGATTTAGAAATCACATCACACCAATAATCATCAACTAAGCACTCCTTTAAAGATATTTTCCCTCTTTTTTAGATTTAGATTTTTTTTAGATGAGCTGCTCCTATTGCTTAGTTCAGTGGGATAAAAAAAAAACAAAAAAATGCGTTTGTTAGGGTTTGGGTTAGGGTGGATGGAAAAATAACCACGAAGGACACCGACATAAACACTCAGATCATACCAACAAAAAGTAGGGGGGAAAGAAATCCCACATCGTGCTCGACAACTAAACCACCAGCATGCAACACAGAAGATAGTAGACCAGTATGAGAGCATGTAAGGGTGATAGCACGAAATTTAACACAGCTGCTGCCCATTCACATCCAATGGTTAATTGGGCCAAAGTGAAAACTTAGGGGTGTACTCACTTTTGTTGCCAGTGGTTTAGACACTAATAGTTGTGTGGTGAGTTAGTTTGAGGGTAGAGTCAATTTGCAGTTATACAAGCTGGACACTGAATACTTCAAATTGTAGCTTCAAAGTGTCATTTCTTCAGTGGTGACTCATAAAAAGATATAATACAATATTTACTAAAATGTGAGGGGTGCATGTATGTTTGTGAGATCCTGTAGACAGACAGACAGAAAGACAGACAGACAGACATTAGACGTACCTGTGTTGTGAGCCCAGGACTGCGTTGAGCTGGCATCTGTGGTCCGCTTGATTTGGCTGCACCCGCCCTGCCGTTCTTCACAGCCTCATCAACAGTGGTTGTCGAGTCCAAACTGAGCTTGGGAGTCAATTGAGGACTCTTCCGAGGACTGCTTTCATTGTTGTTGTTTTGTTTTCGCATGTGACTCTTCGTCATGCTGGGTGTTCTGGGAAAATATGACAGTATGATGAATATATACAGACAAATATTCCTAAATTTTTTGCCAAATTAGAATTTTACTTTGAGCCTTTCTTCTCTTTCTTGTCTGGTTTATGTTTGGAAACCCTGCTCCTTGATGCCAGTGAGATGTGGATGTACAGCACGGTCATAATTATGACTGGCAGATAGAACGCCGCTATTGCAGTGCCAAAGGTCACCGCAGGGTTCGACAGGAACTGGACAAAAATACAGAGACATCTTTTTATCATCTCATCGATACATCGATTTTTTTTTCTAAAAGGGTTCCAGTCAAAGAGAAATTTCAGCACAATGGACTGCTCCACAACTGACAAATATTACAAAATGCTGTTAAAAACAAAAAACAAAAACTCAAGAGCATTGTTCCTCTCTTTGCAATGAAAGAGTACTGTAATACGGCCACATTATAATAATAATTTTTTTTTTTTTTTTACATTTCCAAGAACAATTGCTGTAATCGTTAAACAAAATTAATGAAAGTCAAAATGTTATGGCTTACAAGATTAAAGTTGTATTGTTTTATGGGAAAAAAGTCCTAAATATTACGTTTAATTATTGAATGTCAAAATTGTTACCCGAACGCAACAGTAGTGCCTGGATTTATTCCAAACATTTCCCAAAAATACAATTCATAACTGTATTTGCAGTACTGTGATACCGTAATACCGCAATATTTTTAGTCACGGTTATCGTACCATCAGAATCTGATACCGGCCGATGCCTAATATGGATTTACTTGCACTGTAGCCTCTACAGACAATCTCTTCAACCGTCCTTATCTTAGCTGCTAATATTATTGATTCTTAATTCCTCATGCACATCTTAAACATATATTATTAGAATATTATGGCTTTATTCTTTAAAAGTTAAGTCAAGTTTTTTCTTGTAATATTCCTAATAATTTCCTCATACTTTTTTATTCTTATCAAAAATACCTGTAATAACATTATATTCTGGCAGCACGGTGGACGTCTGGTTAGAGCGTGTGCCTCACAGTTCTGAGGACCTGGGTTCAATCCTGTGTAGAGTTTCCATGTTCTCCCCTGCGTGGGTTTTTTCCGGGCACTCTGGTTTCCTCCCACATCCCAAAAACATGCATGGTAGGTTAATTGAAAACTCTAAATTACCCGTAGGTGTGAATGTGAGTGCGAATTGTTGTTCGTTTATATGTGCCCTGCGATTGGCTGGCAACCAGTTCAGAGTGTACCCCGCCTCCTGCCCGATGATAGCTGGGATAGGCTCCAGCACGCCCGCGACCCTAGTGAGGAGAAGCGGTTCAGAAAATGGATGGATGGAACACTATATTCTCACATACGTATGGCTTTTTTTCTTGAATTATTGCGATTTTATTCAAAGAGAACTTTTTTTCATAATTTTCTTGTAATATTTTGATAGGACTAATTAGGACTCTATTCTCTGTTCGTGCAGGTGTGTGGATTTGATCTGTGTGTGCAAAATAATTTAAAATAATTTGCCAAGAAGCCCTCCAAAAAACCATTTCATTCATAGCCTCCCAGGGACTTCACCATCTTCAATTTGCATTCACGCTTGTTTGGAGTTGTGATGTACAAATTTAATTAGAGGAGATGCATGTCTTCCAAAAAAGTCTTTTTTTTTTTTTGTGTGTACCTGAATGTAACATTCTCCAGGTGGCACTGTCCTCTGCCCGACGATGAACTGCCAGAACAAGATGGCGGGGGCCCAAAGGATGAAGGATAAGATCCAGGCTGCCGCAATCATCAACCCCGCCATCTTAGTGGTCCTTCTCGCAGGGTATGTGAGGGGCTTGGTCACACAGAAGTAACGATCAAAACTAATAATCAACAGGTTCATCACTGATGCGTTGGAGACTACGTAATCTAAAGCAAGCCACAGGTCACAGACCACGGGCCCAAGAGGCCAGTATCCAACAATGATATAAACAGTGTATAAATTCATGCTGAACACACCAATGATCAGGTCAGCGCATGCCAATGAGAACAAGAAATAGTTATTGACAGTTTGTAAGTGGCGGTTGACTTTGATGGACAGCATGACTAAAATGTTCCCTGTGACGGTCACAAGGCTCAGCGACCCAGTGACCAGGGCGATAAAAAACATCTCGACTGCCTTGTACGGACTCGCAGCTCCTGTGCCATCGTCCGCTGGCGAGCAGAATGTTGAATCATTTGTGGACACGTTGCATGTTGCATTGGCCAACAGGTCACTGGACTTGTTGACTGAGGGTCCTGGAGGAGAGCAGCAAGAGAGAAATCAATACTGTCAGATGAACAGAAAGACCCTATCTAGTGCAAGGTCTTTAAAGAAAAAATATAAATCAGTTCATATGGAATTTCTATTGGTATGGTGCAGACCTTGGCTGTGATTGAAAAATCTCACAATAAGAGTGAACCCCAGCCTATTTACGATTTGGTATTTACCAATTCACCGACTATTTCTTTTACTGTGGATCAGAGGTACAGACAACAAGTTTGGTCGGGTTCTCAAAGGAGCACCGGTGGTTGTTGCTCGGTGCTGACCCTGACTGGATGCACTTCAGGACTTAAGAGTGTGGGAACGTGCAATCAGCTGATTTGGCGCAGTCCTCTTGGGCTGCGGTCCCCAATATTTTTTGCACCGCAGACCGGTTTATGTAAAGACTTATTCTGCTGGACCGTCGATGCCCACAAAATGCCCTCTGCGCTGAATCACTGTTGCCGCACTGGAAGTGTCTCTGATTGCGGTGAGGGTCTCAATTGAACTTAGAAAAGAAGGAAACTATTAAATAATTCCATTCAGTAGGCTCACTCAAAGGTTTTGTTTGGTTGAACAAGTTGTTCACGAATGACACAACACATCGTCTACCCCTCTGCTCCAGGGGGGGAAAAAAAAAAACGGAACTGCAAAATACTTACCAGGACTTGACATTAACAACCACCAAATGCGGGTGAATTGCCGGCAGTGGCGGGTAACAACGCCACTCCCATTTCTAGAAATAGTAATTGTAATCGAAATTGTATTTCGATTGGGAAAAAGTTCTGCCCACACCCCCAAATCCCTGGCTAATAGAAAAGTAGTAATTCATGTCAAGGAAGTATGTTGAAATGATACATATTGACTGTTCAAAATCAAGGCATCTTCGGTTTCTAGTTTTTGATAAGTAACTTTCCTTTTCTTTCCTATCCAGTCAAAATGACCCGGAGGTTCTTGGAGGTAAGGTTGATCGAATTATAAAAATCCTTAGTAAAGGCGTGGAGGTGACCATTAGCCCACCTTTAGCAAAGATTACTCCTGAATAACCTTTATGAAAGGAAAGAAGATATGTGTTACTCATAATCCTCTACAGCAGCAATATCTAAAGCAACAGGCCACCAAAATTGTTTCCCACAGTTTCATGCAAGAGACTTGCATCAGCAATACTTGCCGCAATCAGTGACGTTGGTTAGGAAAAGTGGAGTCAAAATCATTTTAAAAAGTGCTGTCTTTTCCTACGTTTGAAAGGAAGCACATTTTCTACCAAGGTTAAGGTGAGGTGATATCAAGGTTAGGAGATTAGACTTTCTGAAAATGTATGTCAGGGAGGAGCAAAGTTTAGCCTGGGTTGTTAGTGGAAGTACGGAGAGTTTTCACTGCATGTGCATCCTACATCCGTACTGCGGATCGGTGCAGCATCCGCGGTGATGCAGACTTTCTATCCGTCCGTTGTGGTGAAGAAGGAGCTAAGCCGAAAGGCAAAGTTCTCAATTTACCGGTCGATCTACATTCCCACCCTCACCTATGGACACAAGCTGGGGGTTGTGACCAAAAGATGGCGGTTACAAGCGGCCGAAATGAGTTTCCTCTTCAGGGTGTCCGGGCTCTCCCTTAGAGGTAGGGTGAGAAGCTCGTTCATCCGGGAGGGGCTCAGAGTCGAGCCGCTGCTCTTACGCATTGAGAGGAGCCAGATGAGGTGGCTCGGGCATCTGGTTAGGATGCCCCCTGGACGCCTCCCTGGTGAGGTGTTCCGGGCACGTCCCACCGGGGATGACCCGGTGGGACGTGGGCATCCCCCCTGGAAGAGCTTGAAGAAGTGGCTGGGGAGAGGGAACTCTGCGCTTCCCTGCTTAAGCTGCTTCCCTGTGACCCGACCTCAGATCAGCGGAGGAAAACAGATAGATGGACTTTAAGGTAAATGTTCTTCAGTTACTGTCATCATAATTTGTGGTACTACTACTACTATACATCTGAATTTTCCAGTTGAATGTAGTAACATATTTTTTTTTTTTTCGCCAATAAAAATGTTCACCAAAAACAGAGCATTGTGAGATTTTAAAGCCATATAAATACAGTATAATAAACTTGCACAATGCTACACAAGTAGTGATGACCAAAGTAATATTTAATAAGGAAAATAGTTTAGTAGTTAAAGGAGAGGCCGCTAATGATGTGAAATGGGTCAACAGCCATTTAAACCTGCAGAACCCCAAGTGGTCTTGCGGCGTGTTGGAAATCAGTTTATTTTCAACTGTGCGATGGCTAATGTTATTAATACGACGAAAAGCTAAATTTGTAAGGAAAGCTCAAATAAACTACTGTACGGCTGACACTAACAACTCTGAACAATAAATGTATTCACTTGGTGCTTTGAAGTCACACAAGTAGCTATCAGCTATTTCAATACACAGCGTACCATTTTTTTCCGGAACATGCTGAGTCAAGTTATTCCAAGCAATTTAACAATGAGACTGGTTTCTTGTGATAACATTCAGTGAATCCATTATAAGTGCAGAACAAAGTCAGCGGGAGATGGAGAGGCAGAGGGTAATGAAGGTGGATGGGGGGGGGGTCTACTTTTTTTTCATTATATTTGTTAAACTTCAAGAGAATTATTGAGTAGTGCATACAAGCATTATGTATTTGCTTTCTGTTGTTATTTTTAATGTTTGCACAACCAGAGTGTCATTTTAGATGAAGTCTCAAAGTAACTGCGTGCGGAAATAATTGCTGTAATCGTTATTTTTTGTGTGTGTGTGTGGGGGGGGGGGGTGGGGGGGGGGGGTCGCATTTTATATATATAACAAATGCCTCGACAACATAAGAAAGTTCCAGAAACAAATAAAATTCATACATAATAGCATTAGTGTGAATGCTTTTCTCAGCAATTCCGCCACGATGCCTGAAAACAGAAAACCATGCATGCATTATGTTTATTGTGCACAGTCACTGGGAACCAAAAAATATGTCTGCACTCTGTAACAGTCAAGCTGACAGTCCAAGTTCAGTATGTAAATGATGCAGTCAGCAATTTACTGAATACTGCAAATCAGTTCAACACTATACTGCAGCAGAAATCGCTCTGAAGTTTTCTTTTTCTTCGTTTGTTCTTTGCCTAAAGAAAAAGCCAAGAACAGAATGTGCAACTAATTTGGGACAGTTGTTCTTTGCTACCAAGTACTGCCTTGTTGTCGATCAATTCCTACCATTAATATTATCAACATGTCAGCAGTATCTCTCTGCATTCACACACAATGTCAGAGAGAATTTTAAGAGGGGGAATCTGTAGTTGGATGCAATTCAGCTATAAATGATCAACCCATATATATATATATATATATATTTTCAAATCCAGGCCCCACCGGTGTGGAGTTTGCATGTTCACCCCGTGCCTGGGTGGGTTTTCTCCGGGTACTCCGGTTTCTTCCCACATCCCAAAAACAAGCGTGGTAGGTTAATTGGAAACTCTGAATTGCCCGTAGGTATGAATGTGAGCTGCCCCGCGATTGGCTGGCGACCAGTTCAGCGTGTACCCCGCCTCTCGCCCAAAGATGGCTGGGATAGGCTCCAGCACGTCCGCGATCCTTGTGAGGATAAAGCGGTACAGATAATGGATGGATGGATGGATGGATGAATGTGAACGCAAATGATTGTTTGTTTATATGTACCCTGCGATTGGCTGGCGACCGGTTCACTGCTAATGCTTGCTGAACAAGTAAACGAAATTGGAAAAAAAAAACACCCAGACTCACCCCTCATTATTCTCGGGGACTTTAACAAAGCTACACTCAACCACGAACTCCCTAAATACAAGCAGCACGTCAACTCTCCTAGCAGGGAAAATAACATTTAAGACCACTGCTATCGATCCATCCATCCATCCATTTTCTGCCGTTTATCCGAGGGCTGGTCGCAGGGGCAGTAGCTTTAGCAGGGACGCCCAGACTTCTCTCTCCCCAGCCACTTCCTCCACGAGGCGTTCAAAAGACTTCATGACCGCCATCCTCAAAAAGGCCCAGCAGAGGATGTACTTCCTGCGGCTTCTGAGGAAGCACGGCCTGCCACAGGAGCTGTTGAGGCAGTTCTACACTGCGGTCATCGAATCAGTCCTGTGTTCTTCCATCAGTCTGGTTTGGTGCTGCTACAAAAAAGGACAAATTCCGACTGCAACGGACAATCAAAACTGCTGAAACGATTCTCGGTACCCCCCTACCCACCCTGGAGGACTTGCACGCTGCCAGAACTAAGACAAGAGCATGGAAAATCCTCTTGGACCCTCCACATCCTGGTCATCCTATTCTAGTTCAGTATGTTGATGAAGCAGTTCAGCTAAATAAATTACCAGTCACGAAAATTTAAAGCTGCATTCCAGATTTAAGCACATTTTAATATAACAAATGCCTCCTGAATTCACATTTTTTGACATATGCCATTAATAGGCCCCCTTCAACAAAATTACCAGGAAGTTTTAGTTTGGTACAGTCGTTCCTGGAACGAAATGTTCCTGTGGCCCCTTGTTGTTTTGCATTTGCACAGCAGCTGAGGTTTATTTAAATGAGATGAGTCTCAGCAGAGGTAACTGCACTTGCACTACACTTGCAATGTAAGCGGCAGTAGAAAAAGATCAAAACTATCCCAAAACAATGATGTTATTAAAGCAATGAGGCAGATAATATGGAAGAGACACACTGCATTTTTTTCCCCAAAAATTTCAAAAATTTCCTCGCATGTCTGTGACATGATCATGCACTAATTAAAAATGGTGTGCTACTAGTACTACTAGTGTCTATAAAATTTTATTTAAAAGTTAATATCTAGCACTTCATTAGTGGTACTAGTAGTGTGGAAATGACAACTAGTACACGGTTTTGCCTCTCTAGTAAAATGTAGTTGTCCTAGTATGCCAAAAGTGTCCTACTCGTGAGGACAAAGTGCATACTCGTATGTCATGGACCTTAAGCTGAATATCAAGGATATTGAATAAATGCTCAAACAGCCACTAGTGCGTGACACATGCCTACTCATTGGGTCTAGTAATATTACTAGTGCAGCACAGTAGGTTAGTAGTAAGGTTTAATTCCATAATAGTAGGCCAAAAGCAGCACTAGTGGTGGAAAAAATGTGACTGGTAAGACACTGCTTACTAGCGCACCCTAGTATTTCTACGACTGCGTAGTAGTGATGACAAAGAGCATAAGAGTACATGGACTTTAAGCTATATATCAAGCATATTGAATAAATGTTACAAAGGCTTTAGAAGGTATCAATCACATGGCCGTCCGGCTACAAGATGTATCAATGTTGTTCTATGAAGAGAAGAGAAGATATTTAATGTTCAAACTGACACACTTAGTTTTTTTGCAAATATTCTCTCATTTTGAATTTGATGCCTGCAACACATGCCCGCAAAAACTGGACTATTTATTCAGGTCAACAACAATTACACATGATTGTAAAACACCCCGGGTCTGAGACTTCTGGTCTGTGCTGTAAACCACAAATTAAATAAGAAGTTTCAAATTTTTTTTATCACTTTCTCACTCTGGCCAGGAGTCGCCACACTATATTCGCAGGGCTCTCTGCTTAACAGTGTGCACGAAGCATCTCACATCCAGCCACTTCCGCAGCATAGCATTAGCAATGTTTTTAGAATTGTCCGTGGTCATGAATGAATGAGAAACAAGGGTTTGACTTGCTGATTTTCCTCTCTAATTTTCCACACTTCCACAGCCGCTTCCAGTATCGCTTGTACACAGTGCCACGGAACGTCGATGCATCAGCTGTGACTGCGATTGATTCAGTCTTTGCTTTCCTTTACTTTAGCCGTTTTTCCTACTCCCGCTCTCCTCGCGTAGTTAGTTGAACAAGCATTATTAGCCTAGCTAGCCAGTGGCCACAAGTTTGATCACTGCATGCCTCTCACCGGAAAAAGTAGTCCCGTGACACGCAGTTAGAGGAGGCTTGATAAAGAAATGTATCTTCAATCTAGGCTTACGTTTTATTAATTAACTTACTAACTAATAAAATCAATTATGTTGTAGCGTCAGAGGAATTTCCAGCATGCAGATCGGCATTATAAATAGTTATAAGAATGCTGCGTTCTTATTAGTTAAAAGTTAGTTATCCCCTAATAGTGTTAATAGACTTTGTGCGTTAATTTTCCCTCTTTTTGCAGTTGTTGTTTGTTTACTGTGTTTTTAATTATTTGGTATCATAAGTGAGTGTGGCATCGCGACCGCAGCTCAGTGGCCAATGTCTGTAGTGACAGGTTGAAATAAAACTAAAGTGGTGACACACAGCTCGGCTGAATGTGGCGTGTATAGGCACACTGTTGAAAGGGCGTGTCGCGATCCTGCCATTTTAAGACGACACAGTTTCGTGTATTTGAGAACCGTGATTTTCGGTTTCAATTCAGAATTGTTACAGCCTTATTAGGTATAAAAGGAGCATCCCCTAATGGTTCAGTTGTTCACAAGCAAGGATGGGGCAAGGTTAATCACTTTGTGAACAACTGTGTGGGTAAATAGTCCAACATCTTAAGAACAAGCTTTCTCAATGTTCAATTGCAAAAAAATAAAGGGTTTTCATCATCAGGCCCATAATATCATGAAAAGTTTAATAGAATATGGCGAAATCTCTGCATGTAAGTGGCAACGCCAAAAACCAACATCGAATGCCCGTGACCTTCCGTCCCTCAGGCGGCACTGCATTAAAAATCGGCATCATTGTGTAAAGCATATTGCCACGTGGGCTCAGGAACACGTCAGAAAACAATTGTCAGTTAACACAGTTTGTCGATACATCGACAAAGGCAATTTAAAACGCTACCATGCAAAGCAAAAGCCACATATCAACAATTCTCAGAAAGGCTTCTCTGGGCCTGAGCTAAACTAAGATGGACTGATGCAAAGTGGAAAAGTGTGCTGTGGTCCAACATGTCCACATTTCCAATTGTTTTTGGAAATCATGGACATCATGTCCTCAGGGCCAAAGAGGAAAAGGACTATCTGGAATGTTATCAGCACAAGTTCAAAAGCCAGCATCTGTGATGGTATGGCGGGGTGTAAGTGCTCATGACATTGGTAACTTGCACATTTGTGAAGGCACCATTAATGCTAAAAATGTATTTT
The DNA here is from genome assembly GCF_024500385.1 of Phyllopteryx taeniolatus. Taxonomy (NCBI): domain Eukaryota; kingdom Metazoa; phylum Chordata; class Actinopteri; order Syngnathiformes; family Syngnathidae; genus Phyllopteryx; species Phyllopteryx taeniolatus. The sequence goes on along the minus strand of NC_084502.1, from coordinate 26,883,627 downwards.
GGAGCAACATATGCTGCCATCCAAGCAACATCTTTTTCAGGGACATCCCTGCTTATTTCAGCAAGACAATGGCAAGCCACATTCTGCATGTTACAACAGTGTGGCTTCGTAGTAAACGAGTGCGACTACTGCCAGCAGTCCAAACTTATCTCCTATTGAAAATGTGTGGCCCATGTTTTTTTCTGTTTTTTATTCGCATTTTACAAAAAGTCCCAACCTCATTGGAATTGGGGTTTGTATAATGCTTGAAGGACATATACTGTATAGACAAACAAGCATTCACACACACGTTCACACCTATGGACAATTGAGAGTCTTCAATGAACCTAACATGCATGTTTTTGGAATGTGGGAGGAAGCCAGAGTACCCGGAGAAAACCCACACACACACGGGGAGTACATGCAAACTCCACAGAGGATGGCTACAGTATGGTGGCCTGGAAGTGCAAAACAATATAACAAATTCTGAAGCACTTGTACATTTCAGAAAACAAATTAACAAAAATTGAAACACTTTTACGTTTCAGAAAACACATTCACAAAGCAGAAACACTTTTACAAAAGACGAAACAAATTACAATTGAGACCCGGAACCCGGAAAGCGAACGTCGCCTTTCACAGAAATTCTTCGGAATCCCGCACCCTTTCTCGGCAAGACCCGCCCCGCTTCAAAATGATTGGCTCCAGCATCGCGGGGAGGGTAGGCTATGCTGATGTAACGAGATGTCCATCCCAAATAGTGACTGTATAAATGGACGCCCTGAACAGCGAGCCTGTATTGGCGTTTTATGCTGTATATACAATATCTTGGACTTGATCACATTTCTTAAACCTTAAAAAGATAGATTAAGAGTTAAGGAAGAAGCAGGTTGTTAAAGAGAGAGGATGATGGTGAGAATTAAAGGGAAAGTGTGGATATTTGCAAGGAAGCTGCTGGCTCCATTCATTTGAACGTACATTCTGGTCACAAACTTTGCTTTTTCATGCACAGGCACATTATGAATATAGGTTAGTATCGATGTAAAACAACATTTGATGCTTTACATACTATTTATATGGCTTGAGCCGAGGGAACGCGGCAGCACGGCTCACAAACCCGGAAATGTATTTTCACCCTAGGGGAAGGTTTCTGTGCATTTTGATTGAATGTAAACTGGGACGTTAAAACGCCGTGCAACGGAGATTATAATTTCTACTCGCGTGAAAACCAGTGGCCGACCGATCGGGCACTTCAGGAAACAGTTGCAAAACCATGCACGCTGTGCCACAGTTCAGTTGGGTTCGACGGCGGTGCTCGGTGTGCGTAAGCCTTAACCACCATCATCCTAACCTTAACTCATCCTAAACTGCCTCAACCCCAACCCTAGTCCTAATCCTAACCGTAATAAACATCTTAGTTTTTTTTTTAAATTATATTTGGGATGGACATCTCATTACGTCTGCATAGACTACCCTTCCCGCGATGCAGGAGCCAATCATTTTGAAGCGGGGCGGGTCTTGTTGAGAAAGGGCGTGGGATTTCTATGAATGTCTGTTAATTTCAAATATGAAATGTTAAACCTAAATCTCAAATGTAAATGTTAAATATATATTTAAATGTTTTATATATATAAAACAGGTATACTGTATATATACACAGTACGACCATCTTACGACCACAGTTCCGGTTGCCCGCCTCAACAATGAATACAGGAAACATGGCCTACTCGGACTCAGTGTCCCGTGTCTCACACAGGACATGGTCTAATTTCTGTTGGAGGTGGGAATTGAAACTCCTTCTGACATGGGACTCTGCCAGATGTTCCCAGCAGTCCCTCACAATATGATCGGCTCAGCCACGTCAGAGCGGCATACTCCGTTACCATCGAAGACAACACACCACCAAGTTGTCATCTGTTGACAGCGCCATCCCTCACTTCACCAAAGTGCCCAAGACATGCGGTCGCAAGTCTGATGACATGTTGCCAAAGTTGATCATAGAACTGTGGGCTAGAGTGTGACAAGCACAGAAATCCAATGACAAAGGTACAATCAGGTTCAGATCAAGGGAGCCTAATCATGCCCTTCCAGGTCTCAATGAACCACAATAGTGGTCACAATAGATATTAACTGGTTTTCTGCAACCCCGGACACCCCCGATACAGTAAGACTTTACATTTTATAGTGGCCTTCTATGGTGGGCAGCCTAAGGCACACCTGTGCAATAATCATACTGTCTAATCAGCATCTTGATACGTCACACCTGTGAGGTAAATGGATTATCTCAGTAAAGGAGAAGTGGTTGCTCACTAACACAGATCTAGACAGATTTTTGAACAATATTTGACAGAAATAAACATTCTGTGTACATTGAAAAAGTATGACACTCTGAATTCAAGTCATGAAAAATGGGAGTAAAAGCAAAAGTGGTGCATTTATATTTTTGTTCAGCATATTACTAGAAAGAGGTTCCCAACCATTTGCTCCGCACTTGCACAAAAGCATACATAAGGTGCCTTGCTGCTGATTTCATTGCGATAGTCTCACATGTCTCCGATTTACAAGAGGAGCACACATCGAGGTCTTGTGAGCAATGTTTGTGTTAAACAAAATATCACATATAGGAAGACTTTTCATCCATAAAATTTTTTTTAAATAAGCCACAAGGAGTTTATTGGCAAATTTGCCACACGGGAGAAGGGGAATTCACTGGAACCAATAGATCCATTACAATGGCCACATTGTGGATTAAGAGACGAGAAAGCCGTGATGATAGAATTGATTCTGTTTCATACATAATTGAGGTTGTATACAACAGTGTTTCCCAACCATTGAGCCAAGGCACGTACAGTATTTTACATTAGAAAAACTATACAGTGGTACCTTGACTTAACTGGTTTAATTTGTTCCGTTTCAAGCTCGAAACGCAATTTACTTGTATATCAAATCAATTTCACACATTGAAATAAAGTGATATAACCTTCTTCTGTTCCAGCCCTCCAATATTACTTAATATATTTTCAGTACATTTAAAATAAAAAATAGCACTGTATTGTAAAATATAAAAAGAACAAACTAAATCCAATAGTTGTACAACATTGTTTATTGTGTCAAATATATTTTCTGTGATCAAGTGAAATACCCTAAATGTCATTATTTTGCCCTGAAATTTGATTACCTTTCCTAAAGGGAGCCAAAATACACAAAAATGGAAATATATAAAAATATCATTCATTTATACAAGTGCTAAAGGCTTCTGTATACCGTGGTTTTTTTGGTTCAAATTTGACCCGTGTCTACTAAAATTGATTTTAAATTTAGCAGTGATTAAGGATGACTCATCTATTTATTATTGTTAGACAGGTTATTAATACATTTTGAAAAGACCTGTATTGATCATTTGAAATATACAATTAATATAAGTAGGGATGAGCGACCGATACCAGGCATTGGGCCGATACCAGCCTTATTTCAAGGTACTGGGTACTCGTGAAGGCTGCCAATACCAGCCACCGATACTTAAGGCAAAAAAAAAAATCTGACATCGAGTAAGTCCACCTCGCCAGTAGTTGGCTCTACACTGCGGCGGTTTGACACACTGGTGAATCATCATGTGCGTCAGGCAGAAAGACAGGTCTTTCTTCAACTATCTGTCATTGTATTCATTGAAATTTGATTTATCAAAAGTACTGGTGGTATTTGTACTCGGTATCGGTATTGTTGAGTCGTCTAGTGTGAATACTTTTACTGGTATATGTCTGAATAAAAGTAATATCGAACATCCCTAATTCAAAGGATATTCTTGGACCAGGTCAAATATTGACACTGAACATACTACATGTGCATGACAAATTAATGCATGTAAGTGTTAATATCATAATATTATGACTTTTAAATCTGATTTCTTATCCCAAGGAAATGTATTTTTTCATGTGAAGATTACAAGCTCTATTTTCCTGCCTAGCGCAAAACCGGCCTGGCGCGTGGCGTATCCCTGCAAGGAGGCGGGTTAGAAAGGGTTGTGGTAATCTTGTAGACGTGAGTAGCCGGCCTATTTAACAATAGGGGCTGTCTGCGCCGGCTGGCGTAAACACAGCGAACTTTATTCAGCGCCAATCAAAGCCACTTAATTCGTTAATTCTGTTTAAGTGAGGCGCAGTGACAGTCTTGGATGCGTGGAGAAAGCGTTCGGTGCAAGACTGCGTTGTCACTTGGCTGGTGTGGCAAAGAGATAAACTGTGCTTAAACACAGCTGTATGCCAGCCAGTATGTGGATTTAAAATAATATAATAATGGTGATAATGATAATAACGCATTCAATTAATTGATTTCTACAAACTGGTTTCGCACCAGAACGCTAAATTAAATAACTTCCACCACCAGCCAGCCTGAAGCAATCTTCACTAGACTTGAATGTGATCTAATATTTTAAGAAATTTACATGAACGCCACTGGTGACTGTATTTCCGCAAATTTGAATGTCTGATGTCAAAACTGTTGTCAACTGAACCGGATGAAATGTTTCACCCCACACAACACAAATGCCACATTGCAAATATTTGTGTTCTCAACAATCACATACGCTTGAAACATTTGTTACAGGGATCAAAGAGGATGGGCGCGTGACAATGCAAAAATTTATATTTTATTCCATTGGGTTTAAACCACAAAATAATCCTAAAATGGAAAAGTCACATTCAGAGGCGGTCCAAGAGGTCCACTTGTGAATGCCAGTGACATGTGCGAGAATGTGATTGAAGTGCTCGCGTGAACGCATTTGAGTAGTGTTACTGAGAGTGTTTGAGGAGTCCTTATGAGAGCAAGACTCATAAGTATGAGAGTGTTTGAGTAGTCTTTATGAGAGCAAGACTCGTCCAATGAGAGTGTTTGAGTTGTGTTTATGAGAGCCTTTCAGTAGTTTGTGTGTGTGAAAGCATTTGAATAGTAAGTGTGAGAGCTAATCCTGAATAATGTCCCTAACGGCCCCTCATAACAAAAGTAGTGTGCCGTTGCCTTCATGATAACGACAACCTTCCCAACATGGGCGCCACATACGCACGAAGCTCAGCGGGGCAGCCTTATCTAGTGTGAATACCTGTGTCCGGGAAGCCCAATGGAAGATGTTGTTTGAGGTCGTGTGACTTTCTTGTGTCGTTTGATTGGTGAACTAGACTTAAACGTCACTAGCGCTTAAATTGGATGACGCAAACAGCGCCCTTTGCGGAAGACAAAGTCGTAGTCTCGCACACGGAATAGTTGATAAATAAGCAATAATTGACTAACTGATAACTGTACATTGGATGGGATAGGCGGCACGGTGGGCCGACTGGTTAGAGCGTCTGCCTCACAGTTCTGAGGACCGGGGTTCAATCCCCGGCCCCGCCTGTGTGGAGTTTGCATGTTCTCCCTGTGCCTGTGTGGGTTTTCTCCAGGCACTCCGGTTTCCTCCCGCATCCCAAAAACATGCATGGTAGGTTAATTGACAACTGTAAATTGCCCATAGGTGTGAATGTGAGTGCGGATGGTTGTTTGTTTGTATGTGCCCTGCGATTGGCTGGCAACGAATTCAGGGTGTACCCCGCCTCCTGCCCGATGATAGCTGGGATAGGCTCCAGCATGCCCGCGACCCTAGTGAGGAGAAGCGGCTCAGAAAATGATAAATAAAAGTAGCGAGCGATATTTAGATCATTGTAACGGAGTACAAGTACCATGACTTATTAACAGCAGAAGCGGCTGAAGTTTATTTCTGGTCTCAGTTTGCATGTGAAGAGTAAAGTGATATGGTTCTCGTCGTTCTAAAACTGTTCCGGCATAAAAGGGATACAGATCCTCCATTCTGCTTGACCTAACAGCCGAACAGGACAAAAAGAAAAAAAAAATCAACATTGCATTGTGGGAATCGCACGACTTGATGTCACGTATGCTTGTTTTCGTTAGCATTAGCAGCTACCTTTGTAAGCGATCACGCAAATAGTTACACGGGGGGCCGGCCCTGTGCTGTCTGGGCTTCGTGTACATTACAGTCTGGTTTAGTCAGCGTAGTGTTCTCAAGAATCAGTCTTGTACTGTATTTGGTTTTTTTTAAATTCACTTTATTTACCAATCGATCAACACACAGCTAGCATCTATTCAACATGAAACTACATTCTTCTTCGTGTCCATTTCTTTGCCTCTTTTTGACAAAATATTTTTACATAGTGCCGCCTAAAGTTGGATAAAATTGTAACTTTATAAAAAGATGACAAACTTTCTTTTGTATATATTAAATATATAAAGGCAGTGTATAATATACATATTAATTAAATATAAATATATATTTCCATCCATGCATTTTCTGAGCCGCTTCTCCTCACTAGGGTCGCGGCCGTGCTGGAGCCTATCACAGCTGTCATCGGGCAGGAGGCAGGGTACACCCTGAACTGGTTGCCAGCCAATCGCAGGGCACATACAAACAAACAACCATTCGCACTCACAGTCACAGTCACACCTACGGGCAATTTAGAGTCTCCAATTCATGCATGTTTTTGGGATGTGGGCGGAAACCGGAGTGCCCGGAGAAAACCCACGCAGGCACGGGGAGAACATGCAAACTCCACACAGGTGGGGCCGGGGATTGAACCCAGGTCCTCAGAACTGTGAGGCTGACGCTCTAACCAGTCGGCCACCGTGCCGCCTTATTATATATTTTAAAATATATTTTTATTTTGTTGGTAAAATGACTCAAAAGGACCTGCAAGACAAAGTGTAAGACTTGTGATTTGACTCGGGACTTGCATGTCTCGTCTTGGGACTCGACTCAGGACTTGAGGGCAAGGAGTTGAGACTTACTTGTGACTGGCAAAGCAATGACTTGGACCCACGTCTGGTATCAATAATGTTAGAATGCGACAGTGACAAACGGACCCGCGGTGCCTACGCAGAGCGTGACAAACAAGGCAACCAATGCTAGCATCTACACCGCAATGGTCAAGTTGCCTGACTTTTGGCAGCACAATGTACGGCCGTGGTTCCAGCACATCAAGGTCCAGTTTCAGCTGAGAGGAATAACTCAAGATGTTACCAAATATTTCCATGTGGTAGCGGCATTGGACACCTCGACGACAACCAGAGCGGTAGCGCTCCTGGAGGCTCCACCATTTAGCGGCAAGTACGATGTGCTGAAGATATTCCTCTTGAGACTCTTGTCAGAACTGTCAGAACTTGAGAAGGCAGACCACCTGCTCTCCCTCACTGGCCTCGGCGACCGCATGCCGTCCGAGATGATGGAAAGGATGCTTGCTGTGCTGGGCTTAGCTGATCCCGCATTCCTCTTTACCAACATTTTCCTGTGGCAGCTTCTAGTGCCGGTGCGCACCACACTACCCACTTCCCGCCTCTCTTCCTCCCAAAAATACCGTGCGCTTGCTGCAGAGGTGGGATTTTCCTCGACAACCGGCAACAGTTTGTCCACGTGCTGCTTCCACCCAGGACGCTTGGACCCCGCCACCACCCCCAGAGGACACTACAGACACAGCAGCTGCGGTGACAGCCCGCCGCCAACACGATGATGGTTTGTGTTCCTACCACGCCAGGGCTAGCACTCATTAGCAGCTATGGGTGTTCGCCCAAAGGATGCAAGCTGTTGTTTATTACTGACTCCATGTCCAGCCGATGTCTGCTGATAGACTCAAGCACTCAGCATAGTATCCCATCAGCACAGCCGGTTGACACCGTGGAAAGCCGACATGGCCCCCGTATGGACGCCGCTAATGGCACGCCCATACGTACCTATGGAACCAGGTCTGTGGAAGTGTGTTTTGGTGGATGGGGTTTCGGCTGGCACTGTTATGGCTGCTGTGTCTACGCCACTGCTGGGAGCAGACTTTCTCTGTGCCTTTAGGCTGTTAGTGGATGTTACGAACTGCCGCCTTATTGATGCGGTCTCTTTTGGTATGTATACCTGGATGCTGGGAGGGGTTGGAGCCTGTCAAACACACTCACCACCGAGCAGCCGTATCAACGCCTGCTCGCTCAGTTCCCCGGTCTAACCACACCCAAGTTCTTGGCAGCTCTGGCTAAGCATGGCACGGAGCACCACATCGTCACTGCAGCCCCCCCGGTCTATGCTCGTGCTCGGCCTTGACGCAGCAAAACATGTGATTGCCAAGGAGGAGTTTGCCACAATGTAATGCCTCGCCGTCGTACGGCACTCGAGCAGCCCATGGGGCTCCCCCGTGCACATGGTGACCAAGAATGAGAGCGACAACCCTGACCGATATCCCATTTCGCACATACCGGAGGATTTCTCCGCCCACTTGACGGGGACCGGCATCTTTTCCAAGAGAGTGGTCATCACGCCCTTTGACCTGAAGGGGGCGACGCAGAGGTTTCAGCGCCTGCTGGACTCTGTCCTGCGTGACATGCCGTTCTTTTTTCTCTACTTGGATGACATCCTGGTGGCCAGCGCAGGTGGGAAGGAGCACCTGACACACCCTTGGCTGCTGTTAGAGCGGCTCAGAAAGAACGACCTCATCGTTAACCTGGCCAAGAGCCCGTTTGGCGTGTCGTCCAATACCTTCCTTGGGCGTCCACCTTCACCTTCCCGCCAGGATGGACGCCATCGCCAGTTTTCCCACGTTTATAATATAAAATATTATAAACTTATAAAGTTATAAAGAGACCAAGCTTTTTGTGATCTGAATTCCAAATCTAATTTTTAGGCTAAATATAGTTCTAATGACGATTTAGCTTAACAGCGTATGGTGTTGGAAGAAGTTTCTGGAGTGACATTAGAGCTGAAGGCCACAAGGGAGCGTCGGCAATCCTCTGCGTTGGCTGTGGTGTTCGTGAGACAAACAAGACAAAAGACCAAACTGAAAGAATTATACAGAAAAAAAGCTCTGGGTCTGCTCTCTTGTTTTGCTTATTGGCTGAAGAACCACAAAGTACAGCTTTAAGCTTCACATTGACTGTGTTTGGCTTCTTAGTGTTGGGTTTATGGAAAAGTCACGAAAAGAACAAAAATGCCAAAGAATGGAAAAAAATCTACTTAAACCATTTTGTACGGTATACTGTACAATAAAATAGAAAGATGGGAACAATCTTTGCCTTAGGCTTAGCAGTTTTTTTCCCCGTGCTACCGCAAGCAAGATTATTAGTTATTCAAAATTAATTTGCTTTGATTAATAATCCTGAAAACGATGGAGCTCAGCTGAAAAGCTTTAACAGTTTGGATTGGATACCTTTAAACATTAATAGTTCTTGCTTCAAAACACAATTATTCTGTTTATGACATAAAAGTGGTTCTGGAACAGTTCATACCAAGTAGTACCTAAAAAATATACTCAGTTCTTCAAGTACCACTATCATGACCAACATTAAAATACAGTAGTGTAATAACAACAATAATAATAAGGCCTAAATGTTTATCAAAAAGGAGGTTTTATTCCTCAAAATTATATTTAATATTGTAAGGCACTGTAATACGGAAGCATATTGCATTCACTTGGATAAAAAAAAAAATCCTGTTTTTCTGAGTAATTATTTTGAGGGCTTTGTTTTTTTGAATATTTTTTTCTGTTTTTCTGATGAATTTATTTTCTACTTGCTTTTCTGACTATTTACTTCTGTTTTTCTGACGAATTTTTTTCCACCTGTTTTTTCTGACTATTTTTTTTTCTGTTTTTCTGACTAATTTTTTTAACAATACCATCTATGTGACTCAAAGACAGGAGTATCTCCCAGTGTCTTAAACCCATCTCAAAATAAAACTTGATCAAACTAAATAAGCCGGTCATGTTGCTTACTATGGAGTCCGCAAAGAGTCACTTGCAGTTCGCAGGTTCTCGCGTGAGTTCGATGTGTCCCGATAACTCAGACAAACATTAGTCAGAAAAACACAAAAAATAGTCAGAAAAGCAGGTGGAAAAAAAATTGTCAGAAAAACAGTAAAAAATATTCAAAAAAACAAAGCCCTCAAAAAAATTACTCAGAAAAACAGGAGTTTGTTTTTTTTTTAATCCAAGTGAATGCAATACGCTTCTGTACCTCTAACATAGTGCACAGTTTGAAGATTTTAACACTGCGCTTAAATATATGAAAATAAAAATATATTTCTATCTGCATTTCAGTTTTACACCTTGTTTGTAATAAATCCTGCCAAACACAACATCTGCCTTTTCTTTGGAGAAACAATTGAACTGTACTTTGAAACTCTTTCGAGCACCAGTGGGAGCCTGCATTCTATAAGTTTTACTTTGAGAATCACTTATACAGAAGTTGGACGGTTTTTATATTTTCACGTAAAAGGTAAGAGTACATAGCATGAATTGCATTCATATTATTAATAAAATGTGTAATGTATCATGTTATTGTAATCACCAATCATACACTGTAATAGCATTGCCACTTTGCTACAGATTTTAACTAAAATAATACAATTTCAAAAACGTGCAGCTCCTAAACTACAGGAAGGTTTTATTTTTCTCAGCCAAAAAAACGCATTGATTCTGAAATGTGGGTTTTTTTCTGCAAGATCAAAGACAAGATCATTGAAAGACAAGAAAATATGTGGAGGATGGGAATGCCACGCTGTTATGTATGAATCATGATTATCCTCAATTCCTTTTATCTTTAGGCATCTGAGTTTCACATCACACACACAGACAATCTGTGGGGTAAAGTGCAAAATGTACTTTGAAGAATAAATCTGAATTTGTAACATAGACTCTTCAGAAACAGAATCTTCATCAAGGAGGGTCAGGGCTTAGCCTGAGGCCTCTCTCTCAGGCACAAATACTATGCGTCCCCCAGCCTCTGCTCCACTCCAGCAGAGCACTTCATAACATTGCCAATCCATATTTCACAGTGTGACGCCAGCGCTGCCCTGTGTGTGGATAGTGTGTGCATGGTTTAATATTCGATGTTCTGTTTGATATGTTCACAATGAGGTTCCTTTCCCACACGATACATTTTTTACTTGATATATTTTTCTCCTCAGCCACAGAATTATGAGGGTCGTTTACCACACATCCAGGGTAAATTAGTATAAACTACAGTGGTACATCTGAGATTGAACACGATTCTTTCCGGAGTGCCGGCCTGTCTCCAATTTATTAGAATGAATCTTTCCATAGAAAATAATGGACATTGAATTAATCCGCTCCATAGTCAAATGCTCGTCAACATAATATGTTCCCATGAAGTCCCATTGAATATTCCATTGTTCATGGAGTCGGAAATTGTGTGACACTAATTAAAGAGGACATATTGCGGAAAATCGACTTTTGAAGTGCTTGTATACAAATACTGCCTTTGGGTCTCCAGAGTGCCTGCCCACCACTAAGTATTCTGAGAACAATTACTAAAAAGGGAATTCTTCGATGAGTTGGTGTCCTTTGTGGAAATATACCTCCATCCCAAATGACCCGGAAACTCTTTCCTACACGGTCATCATTGTAAAACTTCATCCAGCCATTCATTTCAAAACTGCTTGTCCTCATTAGGGTCACCGGTGAGTTGGAACCTAGTGCAGCTGACTTGGCTGAAAGGCAGGGTGCACCCTGACCTGCAGTCTCCAGGCTGATTGCTGGTGGGTGGAGTCTCTTGCTGCACACCTGTTGGCCATGACAATCAGCAATGTACTTAGCTACAGCAGAAGCAGAGAAATGACAGTGTGTTATTGTGCATTGCTTGCTTCCATGGTCTGGTTTAGTACATTTTGTGTAGTCTCGTCTTTTCGTTTCTCTTGTACATTCGATTCGTTTTTATCCAGATGGCATCCTTCAGCTTTGCTCCATCCACCATTGTTAGTTTAGTTTTGTATTAGCTGTAGAGAATTTGTTTTACATCAACCTTCTGTTGATGTTCTCCTTAGTTATACTTTTTAATCTGTGTTCTCATGTTTCGTGCTCTTTTGTTTGTACTTTGATGGTGCATTCTTGCGTGTTACGTGCTCCTTTTTGTTATTTAAACACTCGTACCAATCCTCAGTTGTGTTCAGTCTGTTTTGGGGTCATAAATTAATTTTGTCAGCCCATAACAGAAATGATTTATAGTTCTTTCCTTTTTATACTTATGTACAAGAGTTGAATCAGTTCTTCTTTTACCAGTGTCTTAGTTTTATACTTCTTACTGAGTACTTCTGCCACCTCGGACATCAGACCCCAACAACCAATAAGCAGTGCTTTTGTCATTTTAAGATTACAGCTGATGACCATTTTCTGCGAGCAGCAAGACTATCTGTAGTTTTTTAATTAAATTAATGATGGGTATGGCAATGAATAAAATATCAGCAGTGTAAGCATAATTTCTCGCTCCAACCTGTTTTCTCTCCAACTTAAAATTCTACAGCAGCCATCTAGTTCTCCAACATTTGCAGCTAATGCGTTCCCATACAGGGACAGCAGTGATTAGCAAACGACATGTGACATGAAAACGGTGGTATCCACAGAAACTATGTAATTGCAGAATGAAACCGGGTGGAAGATCACCCCATAACTACAGGTGGCAAGAGCTGTTGCATGTGACCGTGATTTCACATGACTCATGCGCGCACATTGCAAGAAATGTAACGTGTTGGTGAAGGAAATAACCAATTTCTAATCCTCACTTTTGACTGTGGTCTTTTCAGAGAGCTTTTTGACTAGAGCAGAACAAAGATGCCTCTGGTGCCTTTTTCTTTCTTAGTCATCGTTACTGGGTTAACGTTGCTATTGGCTACATTGATATGCACAGTGATGTTCCTGTGGATGGAACCACAATAAAATCTTGAAATTTCAACATTGAGTTGTGATTTATTGATTGGAATAAAATCACATTGGGAGAAAACAACCATACACATTTAATGGTCTCTAGTTGGGTCCAGGTTGTATCGGTGTTATGTTGCGGTTGATGTGCCTCATCCACTTGTGCTTTTATTCAGAGGTATCCAATTACCATGTTCCTGACTAGTACAGAAAGACTTTTAAAATACTATTTTACTCATCACTAGACTCCGTTTTGTATTTGAAAATCAGCTGCATTGGCCTGTGCATACATCATACGGCTCATCTCGGTCAATTACAATTTATAAAGTAGGCCCACAAGGTAGCTAAAATGAGATGGGATGTGGAAAGGCCAAATGGTTTGACAGAACAGCCTACAACTTCCAAGAAAAACAAAAGCTGCATTTAAGAGACTATCAGCAGTCCTACTTTAAGCATTAGTTGAGCACTACATGTTCTCAAGCCCGCTCTGTGTAGTCCAGTATGTGTCTAAAGGCTTGCAAATGAGGTAATGAAGCCTTCAAAACTGCTGCATTTGGAGTTGTTTTGAATTCAAATCCAGACACGACTGTAACACACTTCAGGCGTCATTGTCTTCCATTACCCCAAGATGGGACTGACTCGTTGAAGACAAGCGCAGGGCCCCTACCAATTACAACTGCATTCAGCGTAATGGTGAGTTTTAACTTTTTGTTTTACTTTATGCAAGTCAATCTAAATATTTATGTAAACCGGTGCTTGACAAAAAAAGGTATGGGACCATTTCCCTGAAGAATGTACTTGGCAGGATGGTGCTAAATGGGCTTTCTTTAGTCCATGCAAGAATAACTTTGCTTTAGGTAATGTCCCCATTTTGTATCAACAAATGTATTAATACCAATGTTAGGGTTGCCAGACGATGAGATTTCCTCTCTGACGGTATTAAAAATCACATTACACTTTTTTTCTTGGCTTTTTAGGGGAGGCTGGGGATGAATTAATGGCATTTCCATTCATTTCAATGGGAAAGATTTGAGACGCGTTTTGAGTTCCAAACATGGTCGCGGAGCAAAACGGTATTTATTTGCATTGAGATTAAAAACCTATCCCATCCATCCATTTTCTGTGCCGCTTCTCCTCACTAGGGTCGCGGGCGTGCTGGAGCCTATCCCAGCTATCTTCGGGCAGGAGGCGGGGTACACCTGGTTGCCAGCCAATCGCAAGGCACACATAAACAAACAACCACTCACATTCACACTTAAGGGCAATCCAGTCTTCAATTAACTTACCATGCATGTTTTTGGGGTGTGGGAGGAAACCGGAGTGCCCGGAGAAAACCCACGCAAGCATGGGGAGAACATGCAAACTCCACATAGGCGGGGCTGGGGATTGAACCCCGTTCCTCAGAACTGTGAGGCAGACGCTCTAACCAGTCGGCCCACCGTGCCGCCTATCCCATCCGATGTACAGTAAATGGTTCATTAGCCCAATGCCATGATGTGCCACTAACTCATGAATTTGTGCGCTTGGAGTTCTTCAATTAGTAACTCCCCTGGCTTGTAGTCGAAGAATTTTTCTGCTGCTTTAACTATCATCTTCTGTTTTCCTCTCTTTGTGCTGAGCAATTTAATACCTCTACCATAAAATATTAACCCATTTTTAATTATTCATTATTAACTTGTAGGTTCACTCACATGGCCTTGCCTTGTTATACTGTGTTAGTGTTTATTTTATTCTGTTAGCCCATTTACTTTCTCGACAGCTTAAGCAAATGTTCCACCCTCTGACATTTTAATCAGCTGAATTGCCTGGTCTTTCTTACCGACCTAATATTCCGTGAAAGCAGAGCTACAGTATGTTGCCCTCCAGTTTTATTTTCTCTTAGCTCCCTCAGTACATATTCATGTTCGCCAGCACATCTCCTACGTTTGTGCTTGCCTCTGCAAACGCACATACTTTATAGCATCAATGGGGGGGGCTTAAAGTGTAATCCAGTAGCACATAGCCCTATACTGTTGGGCGAGTTACTCAGTTGGCAGGCTTTCATCATCAAACTTTAGCGGAAGTGACAAGCAATAAATTTCTCGCTGCTGCTTGTGGTTTTAAGACCCTAATAATCAGTCACCCGTGCTCCCTTCACATTCACCTTTATTACATCGGCCGTCACATTTGTGGGTTTTCCTGAGATGATTCGTGAACTGTCCATTGATACAGTATCGATGGCTATCCCTGCACTCGTTTCCAGAGGTGGGTAGGAACGTGCTACAGTTACTCAACATTTTGGATAAATTGTACTTGTCAGAGTAATTAAGACAAAATGGTACTTTTAATCAGTTACAATAATCTACATGCCATTCGCTATTTTCACTTAATAATTGCATGCGCACATTTTATTTATTTTTAATTTGTATCTATTTTTAAACTTTCGGGTTCGACCTCCACATCGGCCGCAGTCGCTCCATCCATTTTCTGAGCCGCTTCTCACTAGGGTCGCGGGTGTGCTGGAGCCCATCCCAGCAATCATCTGGCAGGGGGCGGGGTACACCCTGAACTGGGTGCCAGCCAAATCGCAGGGCACATACAAACAAACAACCATTCGCACTCACATTCACACCTACGGGCAATTTAGAGTCTCCAATTAATGCATGTATGTGGGAGGAAACCGGAGTGCCTGGAGAAAACCCACGCAGGCACGGGGAGAACATACAAACTCCACACAGGCGAGGCCGGGGATTGAACCCCAGTCCTCAGAACTGTGAGGCTGACGCTCTAACCAGTCGGCCGCCTGCAGAAGTCTCTCCAATCCACCGTAATTAGCACAGTGACATTTGACTCAAGTTCACCAACCAACCAACACGGGAACGTCACATCTCCACGAACACAGTATTCTATTGGGCTTCGCGGGCCAATCAAAGTGAGCCATGACAGCTGCGCACAACTCGTTTACATTACAGACTATGAAAAACAGCTTTAACATGCAGTGTAGTTTAGTCACTGCCAAAACTTGGATATTTCAGCCCACTTCTAACTTGAGGAAACACCTTGCGGTAAGTTGCAGATGTTTTGGCTGTGCATACAGCAACATTGGCACTATTTTATGGTCGCAAGTAACTGTAAAATACACCTTGTTCTCTCTCTCACACAAACTTTGTCAAGTCTGGTCAGCCAACAGCTTCTTCATTCAGTCATTTTAGTGGCTAAAGCAAATGTTTCTATAAGGCCCTAGGCATGTTGTTGTTTTTTCACTTATAAACTGAAATGGTGGCAGGTGTGTGTGGAATCCCATTGAACAGGAGTTTGAATGTGATCTGTTACTTCTGAACACAGCCACATGCCAGTTAATAAGAGGGAGTGCATCCTTGTGCGACCAGCTTTATTTGTATTTTTTTTTTTTAAACTTTGTTTAACCAGGTAAAATACCTGTTAAAACAGATCATCTCTTTTGCAATGGTGACCTGGCCAGGAAGGCAGTAAGTTAAATGTCAAGGCCAAGTCCATCACATTTCAAGTTTATTCCAATTGTTTATTTTTACTTGCCATCTCAAAAGATACAAAAATTAATCGAGCTGAGTTGTATTTGATCATGCTGATTTAAAAAAAAAAAAAAAAAAGTTACTCAGTACTTGTAGTTTTTTCTTTGAGTACTTTCTTACGCAAGTAACTTTTTACATATTATTCTAAAGTAATTACTCTTACTTGAGTACAATATTTGGCTACTCTACTCCCCTCTGCTTTGTTTCCAATCTATTCTGGTTAGACTTACAATTTGTTTTTATTTAATAATAATTATATTTTTTTATATGCCCCTCTTAGGACACACAAGCATAAATCAAATCAATGAAAACAAAAGAACAAAAAAATGACATGGGAAATGTTAAAGTGAATAGTTGTCTTGAGTTTGGATTTGAAGAGGGTTCATAAGTCTGTGTTTCTGTGGTCAGGTAATGCGTTCCTAAGACAGGGGGGACGGTCTTGGTAGCTATGAGTAGGATTTCGGTTTTATCACTGTTGAGTTGTAGAAAGTTGGATGAGAATCAGTGTTTGAGTTTAGAAAAGCAGCCAGTAAGGAAGGAAGAGTGGTGGTGGGTTTGGTGGAGAGGTAGAGCTGGGTGTCATCCACGCAACAGTGAAAGTGTAAATTGAATTTATGGAACATATTGCCAAGCTGTAGGTGATAAAGAGGAGGGGGCCATGGGGGACCCCAGAAGAAACTGGGGACCGATGGGATTTGAATCTTTTCATTTGAAGAAACTGGGTGCGGCCGGACAGGTACAGCAAGAACTGAACCACTGGAGGGTGATGCCAGTGTGAGCAGACGCAGCTCCCAGTAGGTCGTTGGTGATCTTGATGAGTGTTGTTTCAGAGCTATGGAGAGGGCGGAAGCCAGACTGGAATTGTTCATAGAAATTATTGGAAGTGAGGTGGGAGTGGAGCTGGGAAGCGATGGTCTTTTCCAAGATTTTTTTTTTTTTTTTTAAACATGGGATGAAGGTTATTTAAATCATTTGGACCTGAAACCAGGTCCCCCCCCCCAACCCCCCCCAGTATTGAGGTTATGGCTGCAGTTTTGAATGCTGTGGGAACAATACCAGTAGAAAACGATTAGTAGATGACTAGGGATGGGAGGCATGTTTTACAGAACATTAGAGATATCTGTCTTTCTCCTTGAAGATGCACAATAACCCTCCACTGCACAGCACTTGTGCACTGTCTACCTCCCTTTGTATAGCTTTGGTTAGTTGAATTGAATTCCACTCACTGAACGAAGGACCTTCTTAATTTGACTTACTTTGTATTCTTATTAAACATCCCTCGTACCTTGGTTTTCCTCTTCAGGATGACTAGACTCTCTATTTTTTTATGCTTATCGATCTTTCTCGCTTTTCTATCTTTATTGCAGCTGTCCTCTCTCCCACCATCTACTTCCAGCTCACTTCCTGGGCTGAATGACTACAGGCCTGTCGCCCTGACATTTGTGGTCATGAAGTCCTTTGAAGGCCTCGTGCTGGACCAGCTCAAGAGCGTCACAGGTCACGTGCTGGACCCCCTGCAGTTTGCCTACCGAGCAAACAGGTCTGCAGCTGATTCAGTCAACATGGGACTGCCCTTCGTCCTAAAATACCTCGACGGCACGGGAACCTACGCAAGGATCCTGTTCGTGGACTTCAGCTCTGCATTCAACACAATCATCCCTGAACTCCTTTCCTCCAAGCTTCTGCAGCTCAGCGTCTCGCTTGCCATCTGCCAGTGGATTTACAGCTTCCTGATGGGCAGGACACAGCAGGGGAGGCTGGGGGACACCCCCTCATCTACACGCACCGGGGCACCCCAAGGTTGTGTCCTCTCTCCGCTGCTCTTCTCTTTCTACACGAACGACTGCACCTCAACGCACCCGACTGTCAAACTCCTGAAGTTTGCAGGAGACACCACAGTCATCAGCCTCATCAAAGACGGTGACAAGTCTGCGTATCGACAGGAAGTGGTGCGGCCAACACAACCTGGAGCTGAACACGCTCAAGACTGTCAAGATGATCATGGACTTCAGGAGGCATCTTTTGCCACAGCTGCCCCTCACGCTGTGAAACTGCCCTGTGTCAACCGTCGAGACCTTCAAGTTCCTGGGAATTAGTCTTTCAGGACCTCAAGTGGGCGATCAACATCAACTCCGTCCTCAAAAAGGCCCAGCAGAGGATGTACTTCCTGTGGCTTCTAAGGAAGCATGGCCTGCCACAGGAGCTGTTGAGGCAGTTCTACACAGCGGTCATTGAATCAGTCCTGTGTTCTTCCATCACAGTCTGGTTTGGTGCTGCTACAAAAAAAGGATAAACTCTGACTGCAATGGTCAATTAAAACTGCTGAAAAGATTGTCGGTACCCCCCTACCGACCCTTGAGGACTTGCACGCTGCCAGAACTAAGACATTAGCATGTAAAATCCTCTTGGACCCTCCACATCCTGGTCACCACCTCT
Source organism: Phyllopteryx taeniolatus (assembly GCF_024500385.1). Taxonomy (NCBI): domain Eukaryota; kingdom Metazoa; phylum Chordata; class Actinopteri; order Syngnathiformes; family Syngnathidae; genus Phyllopteryx; species Phyllopteryx taeniolatus. The sequence continues at coordinate 26,864,957 of NC_084502.1, read as the reverse complement.
TCCAGCTCCTTCCCTCAGGTAAGTGCTATCGAGCAATGCAGACATTCCAACAGCTTCTTCCCTCTTGCCATTAACTTCTTAAACAGTTAACTTACAATTACATTGTAACATGCTGACAATTTTGTCTTGAGGCTGTTGTCACATCTTTGTCGGGCCAATTATACATTACTGGTGCACTCACTGTAGTAGTCTCGCCACGCTGCACTATTTGCATATCTGGCCACTCATGTGCCTGAGTAGCATCGGCAACATTTGCACAATCGACATTGTCCCAGATTATTGCTCTACCAGTCACTTTAAATTGCATACATTTCTTGAAGTCTTGGCGCCCTTTACACAATGGTCATTGCACCGGTCTATTGTTCTATTAGTCATTTCAAACTGCTCTTATTCCTAGAGGACTCTGCATCTTTTTCACAATTGTCAAAAAAAATCAAATAAAATTGTACTGGCATTACCACATTACTGGCAACCTTTTATTGCTGAGTGACTTTTTTTATTTTTATTTTTTAAATGTATTCTCTGTCAATTGACTGTCGTACTAGAGCGGCTCCAACTACCGGAGACAAATGCCTTGTGTGTGTTTGACATATTTGGCAAATAAAGATGATTCTGATTCTGATGTGTTAATTGCCCTCTATGAATTTTTTTGGACACAGTGGACTGTTTGCTAATTCTCACAGTAGAAGAAGCCGACTGGGGAAGACTGCATTGAAAGCTAGCCCAAGACGGAAGTTGAAGGAGACTACCGTGTTGGCTTGGGAATTATCCATTTTTAATACCTTCTTATCTGTTTGCCATTTTACCATGGCATACTACTCTTGTTTCTAATAGTAATCATTTACAAAAATAAATACACAGACATACATTGTAAATGTACCCTAACGGTTGTTTTCCTTCAAAACAAAATAATTTGAGAGGGGAAAACATTTGATATGAATACAAACTTAATATTGAAATCAACCCTAAGATTATAGAAAGGAAAACTGTCTTGATCTGTAATCATTTTATTTTTGTCAACAGAAAAACTGGCTAACTTTACAGTAGATATTGTACTGTATATAATCAAGCTCTTGCAGGAAAGCCTAAAAGTTATTTAGGATTTGTGCTTCCCTTTTGTTAATTCTGTCTTTAAGACGTACTGGTTGTAAGGGTTGAATTTTATTTAGTAATCATCATAAGATGATAAAGAAATGTGGCCATATAGCAAACAGTACAGACGAGTCACTATGGTAGCTAACGTTAGCAATGTAGCTAACGGTATTTAGGTGCTAAATTGTTGATGAACTGTGGCTGTGCACTTCTAGCATGTTGCTAGCATAATGTTACATCACTTCTTCCTAGTACAGCATTGACAACATATACGATAGATACTTACACTTCCTTAAGGTGATCAAAAATTGAATATTGTATTCTTAATGGCTCTGCTCAGTGTGATGCGGGGGGGAAATCACATCTGGGGGCATTAGCTGTCACTCAAAACAAATTAGCCAATGAGGATGCATTCCTCATAAAGCCCACCCATCTGAGAGGTTTGCACCAAAAGTCAGTGAAAAAAACAAACGTAAAACAAACTGTAAGTGGGGGAAAAAAACAAACGCAAAAATGTCGTCATTGCGAGCAAAACAATTTTGCCACGTTTGCAATTTCCAAAGTTTTGAGAATCTTTTCACATTTGCGATTTAAAAACTTCTGTGTGAATCTTTTTCTGATTCCATTGGTGGCTGACTAGTGAGCACGTCTACTTCACAGTTCTGAGGACCCGGGTTCAAAACTCCACACACTCCTGTGTGGAGTTTATGTTCGCCCCATGATTGCGTGAGTTTTCTCCGGGTAATCCGGTTTCCTCCCACATCCTAAAAACATGCATGGTAGGTTAATTGAAGACTCCAAATTGTGAATGGTTGTTTGTTTATATGTGCCCTGCGATTCAGGGTGTACCTCGCCTCTCGCCTGCAGCTAGCTGGGATCGGCTCCAGCATACACGTGACCCTAGTGATGATAAGCGGTGTAGAAAATGGATGAAAACACAAACCACATGGGCCACAGGAAGCTTTTGCTACCAGGAACTCAAAGTTGCTGGGCTGGAGAAGCCCTTATTTTTTAACAGGCTACAATATGTAAATTCATGTTGTGATAATGTTGTAATGTTTTTTTTTTTTTTTTTTTTTTTTAAATATACATGATTTTTACACTTTTGTTGTCATTCATTTGGATGATTTATTTTATTTTTTTTAAACTGACTGATTTGTCTTTACTCTGCTTCCACATAGGAAGGCATGTCCGTGGAACTGAGGAAGTCTTCGGAGTATTCGGCCCACCGACTCACAACCTCCCGAGTTGAGAGGTCAACACTATATACACTGTTGACGGTGCACTGCCTCCCCACCGAGACGCCAGATGGTGGGCCACAATTCCCTCAAAGTCGTTCTCTGTGGCCTCACCGAACTCCTCCCACGCCCGAGTTTTTGCCTCAACGACCACCAAAGCCCAACAGGACTCCTTCTGCTTGACAGATTCCCTCGCCACTGGTGTCCACAAACGGGTTCGGGAATTACCACCACGACAGACACTGACTACCTTACGTCCACAGCTTTGGTTGACCACCTCAACAATGGAGGCCCACTCGGACTCAATGACCCCCGCCTCGCCCGGGACGTGGTCAAAGTCCTGCCGCAGGTGGGAGTTGAAACTCCTTCTGTCAGTGGACTCTGCCATACATTCCCAGCAGACCCTCACAATGTTTGGGTCTTGGCTCTTTGGGCCGTGCCTGGCTGCGCCCCATGCGTGCAAGCCCAGCCACCAGGTGATCGCCATCTTGCCGCACCTCCAGAAGGGGGCGCCGGTGACCCGCTTCTGGGCAAGTGATGATCTAAAATTAGTTCTCATCATAGGGTGTTCAGAGCCATGCTTTGTGCAGTCCCTAGGACTTGTATGCCATTAAAGCGGCATAAAGCCCCAGACAACTTAACTCCTCGGATCAATGGGACACACAAACACCTCCACCACATTCAGGGAGTGTTGCTTCCATTTACAACCCAGGCTCAACTGAACTCATACTCAAAATACAAAGATTTTTGTCCCTCAGTTAAGAGATCACTTCAACATACTTCCTTGACACCAATCTACATATTTCGTATTAGCCAAGCCTTTGGCGCCATCTTGTGGCATTAGAGCGAGAGCCCAAAAAACGGGAATGGGTGAATAGCAAACTGACTTGGCAAGGATTCACTGTATTTTGTATTTTTTTTTTCATGGTTATACTTTTATGGATGTATGCCAGCATATGCACTGACTGTCACTTCCACAGCAACCCATGCAGACAGGTCAGTACAGAAGGCTGAAATGTGGGTGCAACAAATTTCAACTGGGCACTTGCAAATGACAGGAGATCTTTAAGAGTGGCGTTCCCTCCAGAGCGGGAGATGATCACTCTTCCACATTGAAACTGCAAGTGAATCTTACAGCTTACAAGCCGTCGCTTGGTCAAGGTTTTCTTACGAGCAAGCTTCAGTTAGATCGCCGCTCGAATGACGCGGGGGAGGACAGCGACATTGGCCGACGCACTTTCAGCCACTTAGTGAATAGTTCAATAAAATCCAATTAAGCAAATTAAAAAATGACACTCGAAAGTAGCATGGAGAAGACCCTCACACTGAACCCCCTTCTGACATCACTCACTAGGACACACCCCCTTTAAGGCACACCAACACAACACAAAATGCTACTGTGTGTGTGTGTCTGCGATTGGCTGGCGACCAGTTCAGGGTGAACCCCGCCTCTTGCCCGATGATAGCTGGGATAGGCTCAAGCAAGCCCTCGACCATAGTGAGGAGAAGCGGTACAGGAAATGGATGGATGTGTGTGTGTCAATGCCCTGATGTGCCACCACATTACATGGCTAGTTACACTTTATACAACCTTTACATTGTTTTGCTTTATTATTGTATTTCATAATACGGTGACGGCGGCATGGTGGGCGACTGGTTAGCACGTCTGCCTCACAGTTCTGAGGATGCGGGTTCAAATCCCGGCCCCGCCTGTGTGGAGTTTGCATGTTCTCCCCGTGCCTGAGTGGGTTTTCTCCAGCCACTCCGGTTTCCTCCCACAACCCAAAACCATGCGTGGTGGGTTGATTGATGACTCTAAATGGCCCGTAGGTGTGGATGTGAGTGCGAATGGTTGTCTGTCTGTATGTGCCCTGCGATAGGCTGGCGACCACTTCAGGGTGTACCCCGCCTCACGCCCGAACATAGCTGGGATAGGCTCCAGCAGCCCGTGACCCTAGTGAGGAGAAGCGGCTCAGAAAATGGATGGATAATACAGTGAACAGATTGTCATTTCTATTAATTTCAATCGGAAAAGTTGATTGGATATATGAGTAAATTGAGTCACAGGCTTGGCCACGGAATGAATTAAACTCATAAGTAGAAAGTATCACTGTGTTTTTCTTTTTTTTTTAATTCTCTTCCAGCGCCTATATTAATTACGCCCTCTACAGGTTGCCATCAAGTATCAAACTCATTGTGCTACCAAAGCTTCAAGAGACGAAGCAAGCTGTAAGTGTGTGTGTGTGTGTGTGTGCGTGCGTGCGAGTGCGCCCGTGTTTGAGTGATTGTTTGGTGGGGGTTGATGACTAAAAGTGAATAACAGCAAGCAAAGTGTGGGTGTTGCAAAACGCCCACAGTTGCTACGTCCCTCTACACAACATAACCTTGGTGTAACAAATGTCAGACCAAATGATTTACCAAATAACCAGGACAGAAATAAGTGTACAGTAGTCATCATTCCCATGCCATCGAACCATCCATCCATCCATTTTCTATACCGCTTATCCTCATTAGGGTAGTGGGTTCGCTGGAGCCTATCTCAGCTGACTTTGTGCGAGAGGCAGGTTTCATCCTGAACCGGCTGCCAGCAGATCACAGGGCACATACAGGATATGACAAACAACCCCTCGCACTCGTATGCACGCCCATGGACAATTTAGAGTCATCAATGAACCTAACACGCTTGTTTTGGAATGTGAGAGGAAGCTGGAGTACCAGGAGAAAACCCACACAAGCAAAGGGTGAACATGAAAACTCCACATAGAAAGGCCAGATTCGAACCCTTAAACCCAGAACTGTGAGGCAGACGTGCGAACCGCTTGGCCCACCGTGCTGCCCCTTCCTACCTTCCAACAATACAAATGACACAGGCCAGCATTGACCCAAAGGTGTGGGGGATCAATGCGAACAGGCAGGACCCCTCTTACTAATCTCACCACTGGGAAGTATTCTTAGCAGGAACAAGGATGCAAAAGGGGTAATATTAGGTACACGTGGCTGTCGGCAGGAGGAGGAGGGGAGCGCATTAGTTCATGTTGGGGGAGGAGGAGAAAGAAAATGGAGGCCGTTCTGCATCGACCCTTTCATTAGAGCATTAGCAGTGTTTCTCGACCTTTTTTGAGACAAGGCACATATTTTACATAAGAAAAATGGCAAGGCACACCACCAGACAAATATGTCACAAAAAGTGGATACGTACCTATTTTCCCTTCTGCCGCCTTTTTGGTTTGCTTTTCACTGTATGTCACTGGTATAGATAGATTATCAAACATGTTATTTGTAGTAAATAAAATGCTTTTTGACGGATTAAGTGAAATAAACAAATTTTCCACAGCAAAATGAATGATCTCCCACGGTACACTGACGAGAAACACTGGCCTAGACTCAATGTTTCCAAAGGCACAATTTGACATTAGAAAAATCTCATGGCACACCAATAGCGCTGAAACCATTCATCAATGTTAAGATTTGATTCTTATTCCAATTTTTGGCCAATGCTGCGATACGCAATTTGATTCTACATAAATTCATATCATAAATCTATTTGTGATAAAATTCTATATTTTTTATAAATATGTCTTATATTTATCGTAATATTATATTTACGATACAAATTTACAATATTATAAGCTGTATCATTTTAATTTATTACTATAAAAATGTTTATCGACGATGCCTGTGTATTCTTTTGTGCCCAATTCAATTCATTCGGAAATGATGTCGTCAAAGGTGCATTAACATGTTCGACGTCATCTGGGGAAATTTTCTGAAGCACTTAAGGCAAACAGTTTGAGTTTTGTCAACTATGCGATTTCCATCTGTTCTCAACCGTGTAGCCAAAATGCTCCAGTACTGCTGACATAAATGAGCTTGGAGGGTCTCCAATTTCAGGGTTATTAGTTGAACAAGCCGTGATTCTCCTCTCTCTTCCTCTGCACTTGAACAGAACGAGCATCTGCGGTAACCACAGTTTTGCTCACTCGGGTCAGATGACTGTCACCAGAAACATGACAAGCAGATGGAGGAGGCTTACTGAAGAAATATATCTTCAGGCTTATGCTTGTTTAAATTAGCTTAAAATAATAAGAATAAGAAGAAGATTGGTAGCACTGTGAGCTCATGTGATTGTATCTGATTGGAGGCACAAACCTTTGGAGCTGGAGAGGCGTGTCATGTTTTTGGTTTCAATTAATCTACTGTATGTGTACACACCACAAAACAAATGATCACAAAAAGTACAGTGAACCCCCACATCATCTTCTGGCCAAAGATTGCAGGGAAGAGCTTCACTTAGTCATGCCATAGCCTTGTCTAGTGGAAATAAGTGCTTTGCCCCCATCTTGGAGCATCTTTCGTCAATTACTTGCAGATTTTCCCTGTTCGTGGCATTTCTCAGTCCCTATCCCTTACGAATAGCGGGGGTTTACTGTGTTTAAGGGGGAGTTGCAGTTTGTAGCTTCACTTGACGAATCCTTCCTCTGAGCCCACCCGAGTCTCTGACCAGCGAGGCGCCCCTCACTGATGTGCACGAGCGAGATTCTCCAACGTGGCCATTCATAATGGCATGCAATTATGAAAGTGCGTGGTTGTAATAGTCACAGAGAGTGCTGCCCAGCTTCAACAAAATAGCAGCGCTAGTAATGCAAGCCAAGTATTAGCACAGTAAACAAGCCAACATTAGATGCTCATGTTGATAGCATGGCTTAAATCTAAGCGTGAGTGTTACTGTCACACCATTTATCATTTCGTATCGGAAGTTTTATTTTTTGCAATGTACAATCAATTGAAGAAAACAAATCAAAAAGAGGGCATATGTGGGCATTTTTTCCATCATGTACATTCCAAAATAGTCATCCAAGCTCCTGAAGCCCAAGCTAACAGGCGAGCACAAGTCTGCGGGTATATCCCGATGACTGGAGTGTGACCGACAGTGTACAGCAAATGATTGACAATTCGTTGGTCACGCTTTCTGTCTCTGATAGGTTGAGCTTCCTCGGGTGCGGTGGTTTCTTAAAAAAAAAATAATAATAATTTTAATCAAAGATTCAAAGCTCCCCTTTAAATAATTATGGATACACAGGCTAAATATACCTTCCTCCATGTAGTGGAAAAGCAAATAATTGTTCTGCCTGTCACTATATGTTGCTGGCATAGATAGATGCACAAACACACCTTATCTGTAGTAAATCATATATTTTTTTTGGTACCAATTAAGTGATTTAGGATGATGAAATTGGCACGTCAGATGATCTCTCACAATACGCTGGCTGGGAATTACTGGTGTAGAATTATTACTCTTCCATTTAGGCAATGAAAAAGACCAGCATCACAAATCCACTGAGCAAGCATTAGTGGAGTTAAATAACATTAACATCCACACCATCACACAGTCCAGAATTTGAACCGCAATGAAAATGATGTAAATGATAAATATCACATTACCTAAACTCTGGACCTATCTATCTATCTATCTGATGCACATACAGAGTATGATTTATTTATTTTTTGTCTGTTGAACAACAACGTTGTTTATTTGTTGTAGTTGTATACAACCGCACTGTATCGCAATGACAGCAATATGTAAAATGATCTTAGAAAAGGCAGGATATTTGGCGCATCTCTCGTATTGGATATCATTATATTGCGCAAGTGGTCACTGATGTTGTGGCTCCAAGCATACGCAGGATGGAGTGTGAAATGCCAGGCGCGCAACAACAATAAGAATTGGACCAACTGTCGTCAATGCAGCAGACTGAAGAGTTCAAGGGCAGAATGTGGAATGTTTCGGACTCACCATTGAAGTTCAAGAGGGGCAGAAGCCCTCCAACTCCATCACTGATGTTACTCATGTCGCATGTCCAGCGATATTTCCACGGCGCTCTTCCTCCTCCTTTTCACAAAGGTTGTTCCCCCCCCCCCCCTTCTTTTCCCCAGTCAAATGAATGAGCCAACCTTAATTGTGCGCGTCCCTCTTAGTCTCCACAGACAGTTGACCCGATTGAGCGCGCGCACCTGTCATGATTCATCTTCGTTTGCGTGACACCGACGACACAATAACCGAGTGCGCCGAATTGATAATACACTAAGCAAAATAAATATTTTTGAAAATTGAAAATAATGACACGGAGCATGTGTGGTGGGGTTCCTCACTGAATGGACTGAGTAGGAGCGGAGCGACGCGCGCGCAAGGAGAGAGATGGGCGTGTGACGTCACCGACGTGCCACCTTCACCAAACCTCGAGAGTTTCATGCAGTGCGGCTCAAACTTTTCATCACCTGAAATATGCGATCAATGTTCATCACAACGAGATGGGTTTTATTCCTAAAAATATATAGTTGGAGGTCACTGTAACTGTCTCAACATTAAAGGTAGAGTTTGCAATTTAAAAATACACACAGACGTTGTCATATGTTAAAACTGTATGACCAGTTAGTAGAATATTAAATCCCTCTCTGGCCCCATCTTATACCTACAATTACATTTTAAGAATTATTTTAAAGACCCTGGAAAGTGACAAACAGTATCTTACAGTAAATTTGACACACCACAGAGAAAAGTATATTTAGCAAGCTTGCCAATTTTGAATGAATAAAACAATAAATAAATCACCAAGTACATAAAATAAGGCTCCAAAATCATGACAAATAGAGCGCACGTTCCAGCTGTAGGATGGATTTGCTGGAAACATGACCTGCTCGACCTTCACCTGTCAATCAAATACGTTCGTCCATACAGTATGTGCTTACATGTCTGTAGTCAGCTGCAGGTTGAAAAAGGTGTGCCGCTTCATAAACAGTTAACGTTCCTTTATGCGGCTCTTTTATGTGGGGACACACACAACAACAACATGGAACGAGGAACTGATCTATTACACGACCCCGCCCTTAGCTCCTGCGCTAGCGAACATAAGAAATAGTCAACTTTCCCATAAGTGTCTCTGTTGGGTGGATATACGGGCTAACGACTAGCGGCCGGCCAGTTCGCAGTGGAACCGTCCAATTCGTCATCCACTCGCTCCGTGTGGTTTTATTGCTAAGTAATTTGCAATTACGGGCTGTTTGGTCCTTGCACGACCGGTGTCAGAGTTTGGTTCGCTTTGCCGGCAGTAAGTCGGATTCTCCCAGCCCCCGAGAAGAGCTGGTTGAAGTGGCTGGGGAGAGGGAAGTCTGAGCTTCTCTAATAAAGCTACTGACCCAGAAAGTCCACATGCATCATTGGGCTAGTTTTTAGCCCCGGTCCAAAAAAATCTAGACAACTGAGGGGCAAAGACTTTATTGCTACATCTCAACAATTCAGTACAGAGGTTTTCTCAGTCACTGCACATATTTTCAGTGCTTATCTTTAAACACATTATTAGAAACAAATCACAAAAATGACTTTACAGAGTCTTTCAAATGTAACCCGCCACAACAAGAACACCCTATTAGAGACTGTTGTGGCAGAAAGCAATACCGAATAGTGTTAATCATTTTCTAGTGCACGCACGCACATACTCAGTCTGCCACACAGTCTCACACTACAGCCTGGCGCTGAGTTTTATTGGGTGGATTATTGAACTTTGGTTAAAAAAAAAAAAAGTTAATCGAAAGAATTGGACAGCTCTCGAGACAAATCAAGGGTAAACGTACTGTATGTTAACAGTGTTGCCTTACACAGACAGCTGCATCACTGGGCTTGGAAAACCACCGTCAACTTAACCGTTCTCACCGGGTCATCAGGTAAGTTGACCACCTCTCGTATTTTTATTTGATTGTGCATTTCCAAAAATACAAAATCAAACCAGTAACATTTCATGTTTTTGGGAACACGGAGCAGGAATGAAGTGACGCTCCATTCAAATCTTGCTAGCAGTTGGAAAACTGCATACTACACTGTGCTTAAATATAGCAAAATGGGGGAAAAGATTCAATTAAATGTATTGCAAATTCAAGTTAAGTAAAACAAATAAACCTAAATGTTTAAAAATAAACTGTTGTTAAAGATTAAATGCAAATGTACTGAAAAGTTAAATACAACTGAACTGTACTTTCATACCTGCGATTGGCTGCGATCATATGTGGTGAAAATTCAGACATAGTTAACATGTTCAGCGAGGGACTGGATAATTCATTGACTCTTTTGTTGCTCAGATTAATGGCAAAGACGTGGTCTTTGACAGTGAAATGTACGTTAGCTAGCAGACTAGCCATTAAATTGAGCATTTTTCTCCTCTTAAATTCAAGGTCAGCAAAGGCCCAATTGTTGGATGTCTCTGAAAGATTATCCGCCTGTGCCCTGTACACATCAAACCACTCCCAAGCTAGCCCAAATGAGAAAAAACAAATGTCTTTGGAGAGGTGCTTCGCATACAGAAATGGGAAAAGGCCAAATGCTGAGACAGAAGAAAAGCCTACAACTTCCAAAAAAACAAAGCAATATTTCCAGTCCGATTTAAAATATGGGTTTATCGCTACAGGTGATTCTCATGCACCAATTCCTCTCTGAATAATATGTGGCGACAGGGTCGTAACTGCCCCCCAAAAAAGCACTGAATACTTTGACGACGATAAGTAACTACTTCAGGAGTCATTGTCTTCCATTACCCCAAGATGGTACGGGCTCGTTGATGAGAACTGAGGAACGGGATTGTGACGACTCCATTTCGAGTAATGGTGAGTTGTGTTTTTAATAATTGTTCTTTTATTTGTTTGCATGCTGGGGCCTCATGTAAAAAAGGTGCGTACGGACAAAAACAGATGTACCAGTGACATGACCGTGGAACTGTGCGGTGGCTCACACCAACTGCATGGCTGGCGTACGCACGTTTCTGCAGCTTTTGGTGCTTTGGCGATACTTAGAGGTGATGCTGGGAAACTGTTCTCATAAATCTGCACACCAGAGACACTTGAATAATTAGCACTGATGAACAATTCGTGCCCGGCAACATTTGATTTCAACAATGCAATTGAGGCAAGGACTCAGAATTCCTTTGTTAACCAGTGTATTTAATGAACCACTGATATTTGTGAGGACACCTATCAATTGATCAAGGCGATCATTTATGCCGCCTATTTTCCTCACAATCGCTATGTGACTCCAGCACATGCACTGAAAAAAAAGACCCCTTTGAATTTACTTCATTTGAACATGTACATCAGTTGCACAGGACTAAAATGTGTTAAAATTGACATAATTTACCCCTCCTCTCCCCAAAAAAAACCATGATTTTTTTTTTGTCAGTGCGCATGTTCTCTCCTGTTTATTAAAATAATAAATTGAGTAATCAAAAAGGAGTCCAAGTTTTTGATATCCTCTTTGATATGCTGATGTACTTCTATTTGAATTCAAAAGATTTATTACAAATACCACACATACAACATTTACGCATGAATCTTTATCTCACAGGGCTGAGTGTTTGTTATGAGTTCTAAAAATACATGGTATTAACCTTGTGGGGTGATCATAATCAGCCAGATGTCCTCCCATCAGCCCTGAGAGAGCAGCGTCACCCATGATTGCAGCGATTCTCTCCTTGAACGGGGTGAGGCCCTCCGCGCCGGTTCTTCCGCCTTTTTTTGGCCACACTTTGGCGGTGGGCAGCTTTCCTCCGCTTCACATCCACCTTAATGTCTGACCACTTCTTTTTTAGTTCAGCGTGTGTGCGCTATCCTGTGTTCACAGCATTGACAGCCGCACACGCGCTGTCCCATTCGTGCCAAAGAGGATTTTCTTGCGTGCCTCCACTTCATTGAGCAACTTCACATTCAGAAACATTATTTTTCTTCATTACCTTGCTCATTTTCCTTTTTTTCTGATCATGCAGAGATCGGCAGCTCAGGTGCAGGGTTCATTTAAATATGCTTTTCATATTCAAATATGGGCGTGGACAGGGAGCAGTCGGCTACTCCAACATGTGTGCTCATTTCCACATTGATTGGAATGTACGAACGGAATTTGCTTGGATTCATGAGTACGTAAAGTTTCATACATCTGAATATTTTTGTGCGTACAACGTTTTCTGGATTTGAGTGTACGCCATGTTTTAGGAGGAAATCCACGCAAGTCTTTGTGCATGAGGCCTCTGGGCCTTCATAATATTGCTTTACGAGAAACCGATCTGCGGTGCAAAAAAAGGTTGGGGACCACTCCCTAAAAAGAAGCCTGCTAGCACTGTTCATCTGGGAGCTACCAAGGAAGCATAAATACATTAGGGAGAAATAATGAAGTGCAATCACAGTCAAATAAAATATCAACTGAAATAAATTACAACAAAGTTTCTAAGGGTTGCCGATTAAGGTGCACGTGTACGGTGCAATTAGTTGGTTGTCGCTGTCCCTGAGTGGCACGTGATCGCTGTTTTCCCATCTAAAGTCTTCATTGGAGCTGGTGTAGAAGATATGTTGTCAGCACAATCCAAATTTGAGAGGCTGCTTGTGACAAAAAATAAAAAGCTTCAGTGTGACATAGTCCTTGTAATTCTTTTTTAAGTCGATTGTGATTTGTCTGTTTTTACAGAAAGTCAACATTTTACAAGTAAAGAAATGAGATTTGGCTGTTGTCTGAGAAGTCAAGAAGTCAGAAGTTACTGTTAGTTTTTTTGTGTTTCCGGTGTGTGTGTGTGTGTGTGTGTGCCTAATTTCGCTGTACCTTAAATTAGTGTTTGTGTAGTGATCACCCTGTTCATGTATCAGTAGTGACGAGCTCATTGCAAATTCGCTACAAGTTGTTGGTTGAGCAATGAATGAAACTCTTCTAAACTTGGTGCGAGTCAATATTGTCAAAATAGCAAGCGCAATGAAGCTCAATGTAATGGAGCAAGAGCGTTCCTTTCTATCAAACAAACTGGAGTACGTGTAGAAAGTTTGTTGCATATTAATTACTACGACAAGTAAATTTGATCTAAAACGTTACTCAAGTAAATGTAACAGAGTAAATGTATCGCATTACTACTACCCACCTCTGGTCAGCAAAATGTGGCCATGGCAAAAATACGTCTCTACAGCTATCTGTACTTTTGTGAGAGGACGCTGGAGTACCTGCAAAACACACATGGGGAAAACATGCAAACTTCACACAGCAAAGCTGGAGTGGAGATTCAAACCCCCTAAACTCAAAAGTATGAGACATACATGCTAAGCACTGGCCTAGCATGCTGCTGAGTAGAACATAAGGCAACATTAATTATGTGAAGGTGTCAAAGCACTCATTATATAAGTAATATTCCAAATCCCTGGCACAACTCCTGCCTGCAACAGCAACAATACACATTGCCAATGGTAAAGGTCGCCAGATCATGAAGGAACAAAATGGCACGATGGCTGAGTTTGGGGCCCCCCTAGTGGCTTTTCATCCTCCCTGGCTTTACAGCCGCTGTTACTTCAAAGCTAATATTATGTTAGCTTTGAACTGACAGTGGCTGTAAAGTTAATTAACATATTGGTAATATGTTAATCCAATTAAAGAGGAGGCATCCATGAAGAGAAACAGAAATCAGATCAAAGCTGAGCTTGAAAACCTTTAGGATTCAATTTGACGTACATCGTTACATCATATTGAGTTTATCAGAGGGTTAAACTTATGAATACATTCTTCTGTCTATCTACCAATCAATCTACTGAGCAAGAACCACACTGTCTGCACACAAGGCAGGCAAGTGAACAGATACACCATCAGTGACTGGGAAGAAGAAAAAATAAATAAACAAAATAAAAACAAAACAGTGAAGCAAAAGTAAGCCAATTTTTCCCAGGCTTTACTGAGCAAAGGGATATAATTGACATTTAAAAAACATCACGGTACACCACCAAACAAACACACAAAAATGCTGTATTCTCGATCTGTTTGGGCTTGTTTAGTTGAACACAAAGCTCTTATTCTGTTGTATGAATGGCAACAGGGGGATATACAGGTTTGGCCCGGGAAACACACAAAGACAATTGGGCTGTTTTTGTCTCGATTTTCACTGATTAAAATGGTTAACACAGAGGCCGCTGTGGGGACAGTCTAAAATGCTTAATGTACACAGAAAAAACAGTAAATGTCGCGTATTGTCAGAGAACTATCCTCAATCATCACCAAAAAAGGATATGTAAATCTCTACTTATGACCCCTTCCACCTCTGAAAATATCAGAATAGTCCAAATATTATAGACTTTATGGATGTAAAGCATGTTCCTTTTTTGGTAAGTGAGCGACTATGGAGAGGAAAACGCTTAAACGTCCTTCAGATCGCAAATATCTGACCGATTGTTGTGATATTTTCAGAGATGTCAGTGGGCATAAATAAAATGTCCACATACATTTTGGTGATGATTGATGATAATTTTCTGACGTTAAGCAACGCTGAGCTTGTGGCTGGGAGATCCTCGTCAGGTGTCTGCCGTTATGACAAGGCACCCATGACCATCAAAGTCCACTGTCGGCCAAGCCCCATGACCGTACAAAAAGCGGGTAATGTCACCAAATCAAACGTCTGTTTAATGTTATCCTCCAAAACTATTTCTCAAACTTTCAAGCCTGATAATACAATACGAACATGGTGCCGTGATGGCAGGTGTCGACCTTAACAGCAAGCAGTGCACATCAAAGTCTGCCTGAGTCGCCCAATGCCGCCATGCACTGTACAGAAAATGCCTGTGTCATCCATCTTAACTCTTTTCAAACGTCTTAGAGGCATTTGTGATACAATCAATAAAATGTTTTATTCATGAAACCTGTTTAAATATGCGAAAATTAATCTGCAAGAATTACCTTTTGGGATGACGTGGGGGTCTTCTCTCCTCAAGGAAGCAATTAAACCATCGAATAAAAAAAAAAAAAAAAAACAAGCCTATTAATAAGTTTCACTATCACAATTTTCACTCGTTATTGTCTACAAAAACATTCAGACTTTAAACAACATCGGCGCATACTGGGAAGTGTCTGCTCCGCTTCATTTTTGTGGGATCACGTGTGATCACGCAAGATTTCTGCCTTTGTGCTGGAACAGAATCTTTATGTGTGTGGTGTTCAGTGTTGAAATTATCTGAGCACACCACACACAATATGACCAAAACTGTTAAATGCCTGATATTAGATCTTTATCTTTTTCTGTCACAGATTAAAAAAAAAAAAAAAAAAAAAAAAATCTTAAGGAAAAGATTTTAAAAATCGTTGCATGTACCGCGACTAAATTGTACCTTTTGCCATCTAGTAGAAGACAATTTAATTGTTCTGCCTATCATTATGTCACTGGTATAGATAGACGTGATTTTTCTTTATTAAAAACATGTACCAAAAAAAAATTTGTATTTTGGGGGCAGGAACAGATTAATGGCATTTAAAAATGTTTTTTGATATATGAGTTAATTGAGTTAGAGCTTTGTCAAGGGTCATTTAAGAAATTAAACTCATAAGGTATCACTGTATACAGGCTAAGTGTACCTTCTGCCATCTAGTGGAAGCACATTTAATTGTTCTGCCTCTCACTATACGTCGCTGGCATAGATAGATACATTAATGGTAGAAATACTATTCAGGCCAATTAAGCAAAATTGCATAATTTCCTGCGATACATCTGATGAGCTCTCGCAACACAGTGGTTGAGATTCAGTGCAGTGACTTTAAAAAAATGTGCTTGTGTAACACACTGAAAAGTGTCTTGAAAGAAGGTAAAAAAAAACAAATAACAGTGTTAACGTATAACTACAAAACAACTTGAATCATGAGTGGAGTGCATGATGTGCTTCCAAAATGGGAATTTGGGAGGAGAAAAAAACTTAGGTACTATTTTCACTTGACTTGCACACAACACACACACACCATGTGTCAAGCATTTGAAGTGGGCTGATTTTGGCTCAAGCCATTATCTTCTTACACAACCCACTAGAAGAGTTCCTGTGTGTGTGTGCACACGTGTGCGTGTTGCGCGCGTGTGCACATGCTTGTGCTTGAGTGTTATTTGGAGTGATTTCTAAAATTACAAGGTAATTAAGTGCTGCCTTATCCTGATCTGCTTCTCCATCGAAATTGGAACCTGTTGCAGTTAACAAACCACCCTAAAACACACATTAGAAAATTCTGGTTTCCTACCTGCTTTGCCTGCATTTGGTGTGGCTCTCTCCAACTGTCTCACCTCCCTAGCCACTCTGAGCCCCAAACACTTAATTTCTCCACTCTGTGACATAAATAGCTTTATTTCTTAATACACAGTGCATGAAACATCTGTATATGTGTAAGAATCTGTTGTCTGTACTACAGCTATTCTACACATAGTTATGATCGACTATTTTTACAATCCTCATTGGTGTTTAATTTAAAAATATTTCCCAAGTTGCACCTCCGTGCGTGAGTTCAAATGCATGTTGAGAATATACGGCACTGTGCAAAAGGCCACCACTAGCTTTGTCTTTATAATCACCCTTTTTTTTTTCCACGGCAGTCAGTTGACCAGGAAAAAATTCCTCAATAGCTCTATAACCCCTTTACAAACCATAACTGCCATGCAAATACACGTAACTTTCGAACCGGCCTTGTTTTTGGAAACATTTAAAAGAAAGTTTTGAATACACAGGCATAGTTCGACTCGGGCTGAAATCAGCTGCGGTGCCAACTATTTTCCCTTCGACAGTCGCATCTTCAACCTGGACACCGCCCGCTATGGTGCACACCTGCAGCGCAGGACGAAGGTAAAGAGAGTTGTTTGCATTTACTACGACTATAATACTGGTGGTGATTGTGAACTGAGCAGTAGAAATTTATTGAAACCATTTCCAGCAAAAGTTTAAATCAAAGCAGCGCGTTGTTTACATTTCATGTATAGCTGACTGTCACTCCATGGGTTTTCTCCTTTTTACACACACACACACACACAAACACACACACACGCAGTGGACCCCCGCAAACTCGCTGTTCTGCATCCGTGGATTCACCTAACTGTGATTTTTTTCCTTAAATTTTTGTTTTCAGGAAAAAAACATATTTTTGTTTTTTTCTCTGTCGGGGTGGATTTTTTTCCTTAAATTTTTGTTTTCAGGAAAAAAACATATTTTTGTTTTTTTCTCTGTCGGGTGGAACCAACCCCGAAAACGCTTACTGGCAATTTATCACTACTTATTCAAGAATTTTTGGGTTTGCAATTTTTATTTTATTTTGTTTTTTTGGTCCAATCGTTCCCTATCCACTGTATATGTATATATACAGTACATACACATACGAAATTGTGTCCCATCGATGCAGTAGTGACCACTTTCAATGTCAGACTAGTGCAGCTGTTAAGTAGACGCTTGCGATCGTCAAAGTCATGCTACGACCTCCCAATCTGTTCAAATGTAGGGTTTGATAACAAGTCAACTTGCAGTCGGCTCCTGTGTGTCAAAATCATCCTCCTGCTTGAATTACAAAACATTCTCACCCATTCAATGCAAGCGTACCGTGCTATTGAATGACCAGCATGACATCACTTCCGGTAGCCCTTACGGTGAAGAGTAACTACGGCCAGGATGTCTCAAAATCTTAATGTTTTGGGAGCGTTCAATAAATCCTAATTTTTAATCCAATTTATGGTTAACAACTTGCTGCAAATTATGTGTATGTATTACAAAACATATTAACAATGCAAATATAAATTTTAACCGACCCCATATAATCTTTGCACCCTGACCTTTAAACATTAAACTTGGAGACAAATAGTCAACAGGATTCTTTTTTTTATTTATTTTTTTTATTCCAAATAATTTAATTGTAGCCTTGGAAAAGGTAAAAACCAATAACATTTTGCCGAGAATATGGATAAGCCCCTCTAGTCAATTCATCAACCTCCACAAACTAGGAAGTAGAGACATTGTTGTTCAACTGTATATGGTCATTGCAGCATTGCTAAAACAACAAATCTAATGGTGGCCTTATACAGTACTGTAGAACTGTTGACAGGGATGCACATAAAAATTTTGGTTGTTGCTTGGTGCTCATTTTTTTTCATGACCCACCAACCTCACTTGCTGAGCTTACAGTATATCCATTTGTTGGCACATCCTATTCATTACTTATTTTCTGTACAAATAAAGGAATAAAAGTTGTTGTTTTCCATATGATTATTGACCTTATAACAATTTTTTTACTTGTAGGCCTTACTGCATGTGCTTTACGTTTTATTAGTCTTAGTCTGAGCCAGTTCATACCTGTACCAATAGACATTAACTTAGACACATTGCATATTATTTCATACCTTGCATTCTGTATACTGTACTGTATACCTGCACCTGTACTTCTAGATAGATACTATATATTTACCGGCAATGGCCAACAGCCAGCCAGCAGAGGACAGTACAGTACACAGTTTCAGAATCAGCTGATTTGGCGCAGTTTTCTTGGGCAACAGTCCACTATCTTGTTTGCACCACCACAGTCCGGTTTCACATAAAGACATATTTTGACGGAGCATCATAGCTGCTGTGCAGCAAGCCCAAGACGACAATAAAGTCCACCGCCTCGTCGTCGGCCCCTGCGCGCATTCAGCCGCCATCCACACCCCGCAAGTGGCGACG
This sequence comes from Phyllopteryx taeniolatus, assembly GCF_024500385.1. Lineage (NCBI taxonomy): Eukaryota > Metazoa > Chordata > Actinopteri > Syngnathiformes > Syngnathidae > Phyllopteryx > Phyllopteryx taeniolatus. The sequence continues at coordinate 26,846,124 of NC_084502.1, read as the reverse complement.
TTTGCTGGAAACTTTGCTCAAATAAAGTGAGAAAGGATCAAATCAGTTCCATTCAGTCTGTTCACTCAAAAGATGTGTTTGTTCATTTGAACAACACTACCGGAGCCTACCGCTGTGCTGAGAAAAAAAAAAAAAAAAAAAAAAAAGACTAAAATGCTTGGTGGGCAAAAGCGCACTGATACACTTCAATCGGGTGCGCTTTTAATATTTTCAGTGCTTATGGGCACCTGCGCACCACTTATATGCACCCTTGACTATAGAAACAGACTGAAAATGAGGAGACGTGAACAATGGTCACATAACCAGTCGACGGTTGGACGTCTAGGTGGAGAACAGAGGGCCGGTGGAAGCGGCTGTGAAGACAGGACCAGTATAGAGTCCCGGTCCGTCAACGGGAACCTGGTAAACGCACACACACAAAAAAAACAGTTGTAGATGATGTAGCACAACCACGAGGATGGGGGTGTTTCAACACCCACACCTTTCCTATGGTGATATTGCACAAACCCCTTAGTCGCTCACTCTGCCCCTCTGTATCGGCACTATGGCTATGTTGTTCATTAAAAGATGACAGCAGCTGCGATTATCGTGATACAAACCATCCTCACTTTACGACAGAGTTTTGTTCCTATCATAGGTGGGAAAAAGTCACATATGTGCCAGTCGTAAGAAAGTCTCAAGTCTTAACCTTCCAGTTTCAAGCAAGAATTCTGAGGTTCATCACTACTGCCTGTTGTAAAATCATGGTATTTTGAGTTGAGATCAGGTGACTTAAATTGTCACTGAAGAATATCAAATGCAGTGTACCCCCACCAATTTTTTAAAACTATCCTCTGTTATTCATTGAGAAACTCACATATTCGCTGTGTAAAATGACTTTGCTTTGATGCCGTCTTGTGGCATCTTGGTGCCAAGCAACTACAGTATGTTGAAGTGAGGGTAGGAGCCACAGTGGTGTCTAATAGGAAAAAAAGTTCTTTGCTGCCATCTTGTTGCATCTATAGGCAATTATAAACATTTTTAGGGACCCATCAACTACACACAGATTATCATTATTAGCGACAAGGATCAGTCTCTATCGCTGTGGAACACTATTCGTTTCTTCTGTGGAACCTGTCCTCAGGTATTGCCTGAAAAACTCACCTATTCACAGAATCTACACATTTTGGGGCTTTTTCTGTAACTCCCTGAAATTAGTTTTTGACAGAATAAAACATTTAAAAGAGAAGCAAAACATGGTCACCAGCTCTGCTGTAGAAGAGTGCAGTTGTATGATGAGGTGCAGTTATGTGCAATAACACAGTGGTAAGACATTGAGAATGTGCAAATATTGTTCAAATGGTATGAACATGTGCCGTGAAAAGGTATTGGCCGTCTTCTCAAATTCTTATATTTTTGCATAGTTTCCCCACTTTAATGTTTAAGATCATCAAACAAATGTAAATATCAGACAAATATAACCCAAGTGAACTTAAAATGCTGTTTTTAAATGGCGATTTAATATATTAAAGAAAAAACTAATCAGTTACCTAGCCCTGTATGAAAATGTAATTACCCCCCCACTGTTAAATCATCACCCTTGTATGAAAAAGTAATTACCCCCCTTGTTAAACCATGAATTAATTGTGGCTAATCACAAATTTGGGTTAATTTTCACTGATCACACCCAAGCCAGATTACCTCCAGACGTGTTCAATTAAGAAATCACTCAAACAAAATCTGTCTGACAAAATCAAGTCGGACAAAAGATCTAAAAAAGCTGCAACAAAATGACACAATCCGAAGAAATTCCAGAACAGTTGAGAAATAAAATAATTGACATCTATCAGTCTGGAAAGGCTTACAAAAGCCATTTCCAAAGCTTTGGGATTCCAGCGAACCATAGCGAGTGCCATTATCCTCACTTGGAGAAAACATGGAACAGTATTGGACCATCCCAGGAGTGGCCAGCCCACAAAGATTACACCAAGAGAAAAGCAATGACTCATCCAGGAGGCCACAAAGGAACTCAGGACAACTTCTAAAGGACTGCAGGCCTCTTTTGCCTCAGTTAAGGTCAATGTTCATGACACAACAATAAGGAGGAGACTGGGCAAAAATGGCAGCCATGGCAGAGTTCCAAGGTGAAAACTACTGCTGACCAAAAGAAGGCTTGTCTTACTTTAGCAAAAAAAACAAAAAAAACATCCCGTATGATTCCTTTTGACTTTTGAGAGAATAATATATGGACAAGACGAGATGAAAGTTGAGCTTTTTGGAAAGTATGTGTCTCGTTACATCTGGTGTAAATGTAGCACAGCATTTCAGAAAAAGAACATTATACCAAGAGTCAAATGTGGTGGTAGTGTGATGGTCTTAGATTGCTTTGCTCCTTCAGGACCTGAACAACTTGCTGTGATTGATGAAACCATGAATTCTGCTCATTAACAGAAAATTCTGAAGGAGAATGTTCAGCAATCAGTTTGTGACCGCAAGCTGAACCGCACTTGGGTTCTGCAGCAGGATAACAATCCAAAACACACCAGCAAGTCAACTTCTGAATAGCTTAAAAAAAAAGTAAATGAAAGTTTTGCAGTGGCTTAGTCAAAGTCCAGACTTGAATATGATCGTAATGCAGTGGCATGACCTTAAAAAGGCCATTCATTTTTGCTAAATTCAAACAATTCAACAAGGAAGAGTGGGTCAAAATATCTCCACAGAGATGTGACAGACTCATTGCTAGTTATAGAAAACGCTTGATTTCAGTTGTGGCAGCTGATGATGTCTCAACCATTTATTAAGATTAGGGGGCCAATACTTTTCGCGCAGGGCCAGGTAACTGAATACTTATTTTTCCTTAATAAATGAAATCTCCATTTAAAAACAGTATTTGAAGTTAACTTAGGTAATATTGTCTGATATTTACATTTGTTTGATAATCTTAAAAGAGGGCAATGTTTTTCGAAGCGAAACTGCAGAAGACTGTCATACAATATGAACACTAGGGCTGTCACTATCAAATCTTTTTAGAATTGATTCTCCTATTGATTATTGATCAAATCTAATAATAATCAAGCCCTCCCCCCATTGTTTTTGATTGTTTTTTTTTACTACTAATGTATTTTATTCTCATTTATGGGATGGACTTCAGTCCTTAAACTGCATATGTTGGTACTGAGCGTATGGTGTAAATTTGGTGTAAAGAATTTGAGACAGCAAAATGGTAAATTTAAACGGTTAGCAATCGCAATTAGCATTAGTCTGCTAGCGATGACTATTTTAGGTCAAAAAAGACTAACTAGCATTCAGCTCACTCATACCTATCATGTTATAAGTACATTACACATTTAATAGTGTCTTAAAAATCACTTATGGATGCTCCTTTGTCGTTTTTGGCTTGTTGTTTATCCTTGGCCCAACAGCACGTCCCTCTGCAATAAATGTCCATGTGAAACATGGGTTCCGGCGACATAAACATGGTTCCCAGCAGAACTTTTTTTCGGTCCTGGCAGAAGCTTCGAGGCTCAAATAAATTTTTTTAGGTCGACTTAGCAGAGTTATTTGATTTTTTTTCCAGCCCTCGTGAACAAGTACTGAAAGTTGTTAGCTTTGACTTTACATCACAGGCAACCAACTCAAATACGGAATTGGAATTTGAAAACAACACACCTATATTATACAGCGTACGCCATGCTCAATGACGGCCACTCGTCACTTTCAGTGAGATCTCCTTGGACTTACTATTACCTCTCCAAGAGCCTGCAGTGCCACTGTTGCCGCCATGGCCTTGGCATGTTTCTTGTTCGGACTGGCTGTTTGGGGCTGATAGTCCGCACCATTCACTATGACCTGGTGAGTACACAATGCATTGACAATTAATATTTAGCCACCACACAGTAGCCCAGTAACAGTGCAAATATAAAAAGTGATCTACCTTGAAAAGGAAATTCTTGCGGTGGTCTGGGCCGCTGTGGTGAACCATGATGAAGTCAGGCTGCGTCATCCGTTTCTTCGTGCACAATTCGATAAGAGCTGATACCGGGTGCTTACCTGTATGGAAAGAGTGAAATTAGAAGAGGAGCTCTAGAGTGGTGAGCTTAATTCCACAATGTTTTGCCCTTCCATCAACATTCACTTTATATACTGTTCCCTACATATATATTTTAAATAACTTATTTGGATCATTAAAATAAAACTGCTGCATTTTCATTAGTTAATTTTCAGTAATTTTTAAAGTATTATTTCAGTTACCCTTGGAGGTTTTTCTTTCTTTAACGGAAGGGTGCCAACTGTTTGTCAATGTGTAAATGTTCTCATGATAGCATTGCACTTATCTATTGCCACCTAGTGATCTTCGGAGGTATTTCTCACCCAAAGGAAAATAGGGGTCAAGTTGGATTTGTTTAGTTTTTGTCATTTACCCATGAGGTCCTTGGTTACCACTAGTCCTCCAGTTGGTTTCTGTGGCTTTTCCCCTTCAGCAACAAGTCCTGAATCAAACAAAAAATATATTTTCCACCATTCATCTCAAGCATTCAGAAAGTACTGCGGACTTCCTGACCTTTGCGGTCCACTTTGAAGTCAATGATGATCGGCTCCACAGTGCCTTCACGGTTCCTCCCGAGGCCCTCTCCTGTCCTCCAGCCCATCTTTCTCATCAAAAATTCTCCAACACCGCCCGATACTGGCGCTGCCCTGAGGAACTGGTCCTAACCAAGACATTTGAGGCTGATAAGAACCCAGGCCTGAGCTTGAGGCATCAAAAAAGGACATACAATTTGTAGTTCCTGTGAAGCATTTGGACTACATAGGAGTCAACCAATTAAAATCTTATAGAATTATTATCCGGTATCTAAGAAAGAACCCTTTTCAAGTTTAAAAATATCAGATGGTGTGGATTCAAATTGCTACCAGGGATGTCCAAAGTTTTTCTTCCTAAGGCCGTGTGTATATTAGTATTATAGCAGTATAGTGTATATTATTTTTAGTCATTGAAAAAAAAAAAAAAAAAAAAGCAGGTTGTAAATGTCCCCCGACCTGTAGTTTGGACACCACTGATATACACTTTCAGCATTAAACTTCATTCAATCTTTAAGGAAATATTTTATCATTCATTATTTTTTGTTATGCAATGAAAAATGCATTCATTAAGCATGATGCTAACCAACAGGCATGTTCCAAGACTGTGCATTCATTTAAGGTCTCATTGTGTTACATCTTTTACCTTCTTCAGCCAAGCTTGAGGGCCGCTGTTGGACAGCTCCTCTGAAGAGAGAACTTGGGCTCCTGTGGAGCCCGTGAATAGACCAGGAACAGTATTGGACTGGGCCCACGCATCCACCTGTGAAAGGAAAACTTAAGATGAGCTGAAACAGTATATCTGTTCTGGTCATGGGTTTATATACACTTATCATGGGTAAGAAGGTATTTTTAGTTTTTGTCTTTAATTAATATTTTATTGAACTGTTCTTTTTCCAGGGTGGAATGACTGTACAATAATAAATCATTCAACGTATTTTGGAATTTCCACCCACTAAATACGGTACACAGCCTGCGTACACAGTCATACTCAAAACTAGTCAAACCCCAACAATAATTTAGCAAAATACACAAACTTAAAAAACAAAATAAGAACATTTTAAATAGCTCAACACTACTCGTATTACAAGCAGTTGATCTAAATTCAACAAATGATGTCACTTTTTTTGAACAGTGCAATCTCAAAATTTGAATAATTTAGCCTTCAGAACTTAGTAAAACACTATTGTTATTGTTTTTTTTGTTTTTTTTTAAACCTGTCCTGTTCAGCTGTATGGCCTCGCAGAATGGTGGATCTGTATGCCTTTGTGCTGGAACAGTTTGCTGTGCAACAGGGGTGTTTGAAATACTCCCTCTGCTTAATTAAAAAAAAATGTTGAATTAATCTGATGTTTATTGAAAATACAGCCGGACAGAAACGGGTTTTAGGGGACAGACAGGGGGACAGAGTGGACAAGTGGACTAGGGGTGAGAACCACAGCAGAACAATAGTGAGACAGTCTAGATATTCGTTGTTATTGTGATCAACTGCAAACGAGATGGACAGTATAGCCAGACACAGTTTCTACTGTAGCAGCATATTACATTACATTGTACTTACAAAACAAATAGCAACCAATATGTTTTTCTGTATTTACTGCAATATTCCATATCCTGCGGGATCCCTCAATCTTCTTCTCTCTCTCATTCTGCTTAAAAAGGCTCTCTTTCCAAACTATATGACAGCTAAATGGTACTACAGTACAATTTATCCTCAAAAATGTTTTTTCATCCTTCATTCCATTCACAATACATAACTCTCCACTGCATGTATGATAAATACTCCCTGAATGAATATTTAATGAATGCATATGCATACTAAATCTATGCCGCTCAAATTAGCATTCATTGCACAAATGTGACTGTAGCATACTTGACTATTATTACTTATAAAAACTACTATTACTTGTAAAGCGGCACGGTGACCGACTGGTTAGAGCGTCTGCCTCACAGTTCTGAGGACTGGGGTTCTATCCCCGTCCCCGCCTGTGTGGAGTTTGCATGTTCTCCCCGTGCCTGCATGGGTTTCCTCCTACATCCCACAAAACATGCATGGTAGGTTAATTGATGACTCTAAATTGCCCGTAGGTGTGAATGTGAGTGCGAATGGTTGTTTGTTTGTATGTGCCATTGTGATTGGCTGGCAACCAGTTCAGGGTGTATAGCTGGGATAGGCTCCAGCACGCCCGCGACCCTAGTGAGGAGAAGCGGCTCAGAAAATGATGGATGGATGAAGATTTGTTTTCATCATAAGAAGACATCCATGAAAAATACAATTCAAAAGCATGGCACTTCATATTTATTTGTAAGTTGAAAATATTTTGCTAAACGATAAATGTTTTTAATTGGAAAAAAAAACATGAATGTTGAGTTAAATATTACTCAATTCAAATGAACAAAAATCAAACAACAAAGTCCCAATCAAATTGTTCAATAAAAAGAGCCTCTTTCCATTCCCAAAGTTAAATTAGCATTTAAAAAGATAAGTTCAGTTCAGTTAAAAAGCATCTTCCCTCAAGCTTCTCAAGCCTCTGCACTTTTGTTAAAACGTTTCAAGCAATGGGCTCTTCATATTAAACTGTACTTTACTTGCATGAAATTTGAAATTTTTAAAAAAAAGCATATTTCCCCAACTAAGTTGAAGTTTCCTATTAAAGGCCAACCTTCAAAGTTTCAAACTGGAAGTATACAACCCTAATACTCATGTCAATTGAATTTCCCCTTGAGGGATTATAAGAAATAACACATTGAAAATAATTTAAACAACAATAACAAACATGTAGGATAATTTACAACTCTATATTGCTCGTAGGTGTGAATGTGAGTGCGAATGGTTGTTTGTTTGTATGTGCCCTGCGATTGCCTGGCAACCAGTTCAGGGTGTACCCCGCCTCCTGCCCGATGAGAGCTGGGATAGGCTCCAGCACGCCCGCGACCCTAGTGAGGAGAAGTGGCTCAAAAAATGGATGGATGGATAACAAACATCTACTACCTGCTCTTGGGCCCGGCTAAGCATGCAAATGGCGCTGACGTCATAGGGGTTCTCGGCCAATCGCTTCTGAGCTTTGATCCTCTCGCTCACAGCCTGAGAGATGTCAACAGGCTGCAAAGACGAAAGATGTTCAAGAAATGTGTCATTCGAGCAACTGGATAGCACATTAGATCTCAGTGCAACTCAACCTGTGGCGGCGGACCAGGAAACACGCTGTCGTCATCTGCCACTGATTCCTCAGCCGTCGCCGGCAACTCTGCTTTGGAAGTCTCACTGATACCTGAAGATGAGCTGGCTGCTGCCGTGGAAATGGTGGTCTTTGGCTCCTCTGGCGTTTTGTCCACTGGAACCCAATCTCCATAGGCGTCCAATATCTTACTCTCCTGGACAGTACATACTGAATCAATTAAAAGGTAAAAAATTCAATAAAAATACTATAAATCTTTTATTGAGACCTTTTTACGGTGTTGAGATCCTGAAGACACTGGGAACTCTTTTGCCATGCCTGCATCACTTCGGGCTGTTGGTCGCACAATAGTGTTCTGGATGGTGAACATGTTGGTGATATTATGAATCACCTTTCCCATTAATGAGTCATATAATAACCTATTTTACTTCACGTTAGGAGTAATTCACAAATTGAATTTACAACCCCAATTCCAATGAAGTTGGGACGTTGTGTTAAACATAAATAAAATCAGAATACAATGGTTTTCAAATCATGTTCAACCTATATTTAATTGAATACACTACAAAGACAAAATGTTTAATGTTCAAACTGATAAACTTTGTTTTCAGCAAATAATCATTAACTTAGAATTTTATGGCTGCTACACGTTCCAAAAAAGCTGGGACAGGTGGCAAAAAAGACTGAGAAAGTTGACGAATGCTCATCAAACACCTGTTTGGAACATCCTACAGGTGAACAGGCTAATTGGAAACAGGTGGGTTCTATGATTGGGTATAAAAGGAGCTTCCCTCAATTGATCAGTCATTCACAAGCAAAGATGGGGCGAGGTTCACCTCTTTGTGAACAAGTGGGAATTTACCGATTTCCTCATCTACGGTCCATAATATCATCAAAAGGTTCAGAGAATCTGGAGAAATCACTGCATGTAAGCGGCAAGGCCGAAAATCAACATTGAATGCCCGTGACCTTCAATCCCTCAGGCGGCACTGCATCAAAAACCGACATCAATTGTAAAGGATATCACCCCATGGGCTCGGGAACACTTCAGAAAACCAATGTCAGTAAATACAGTTCGGCGCTACATCCGTAAGTGCGACTTGAAACTCTACTCTGCAAAGCAAAAGCCATTTATCAACAACACCCAGAAACGCCGCCGGTTTCTCTGGGCCCAAGCTCATCTAAGATGGCCTGATGCAAAGTGGAAAAGTATTCTGTGGTCCGACGAGTCCACATTTCAAATTGTTTTTGGAAATTGTGGACGTTGTGTCCTCTGGGCCAAAGAGGAAAAGAACCATCCGGACTGTTATCGACGCAAAGTTCAAAAGCCAGCATCTGTGATGGTATGGTTAGTGCCAATGGCATGGGTAACTTACAGATCTGTGAAGGCACCATTAATGCTGAAAGGTACATACAGGTTTTGGAGAAACATATGCTGCCAACCAAGCAACGTCTTTTTCATGGACGCCCCTGCTTATTTCAGCAAGACAATGCCAAACCACATTCCGCACGTGTTACAACTGTGTGGCTCCGTAGTAAAGAGTAAAGAGTGCGGGTACGAGACGGGCCTGCCTGCAGTCCAGACCTGTCTGCCATTGAAAATGTGTGGCGCATTATGAAGCGTAAAATACGACAACGGAGACCCCGGACTGTTGAACAGCTGAAGCTGTACATCAAGCAAGAATGGGAAAGAATTCCACCTAGAAAGCTTCAACAATTAGTGTCCTCAGTTCCCAAACTTTCATTGAATGTTGTTAAAAGAAAAGGTGATGTAACACAGTGGTAAACATGACCCTGTCCCAGCTTTTTTGGAACGTGCCATAAAATTCTAAGTTCATGATTATTTGCTAAAAACAATAACGTTGATCAGTTTGAACTTTAAATATCTTGTCTTTGTAGTGCATTCAATTAAATATAGGTTCAACATGATTTGCAAATCATTGTATTCTGTTTTTATTTATGTTTAACACAACGACCCAACTTATTTGGAATTGGGGTTGTACTTGAAAACAACATACAATGGGAAATCAGTGCTTAGTGCTGTCACATGGACAGACTCATCAAAAACTATTGACTTGAGGGGCGGGGCATGGACAGAGGAAGTAATCATTACATTTTATCTTCTTGCATGATTTCATTTGTGAAATGTGTGTGCATTTTACACTGATGTTAAAGCTGATGGCCTTGTGTTCACGCAGAATCAATGCCCCAAACGGTTTCCCATCGTCCTCTTCGACCGACACATGAGGCACCGCCACCGGCAGCTCACCTTTGCTTTCCACAATCATCTTGCACTTCTAAAAACACAAACAAAGCACTGGTTGCAATCAGAGGCAACACTGTATCTGCTAATGCAAATAAAACCTTTCCACAGTTTGACAATATGTAGGATTAAAATCTCAAATCCCTGGTTGTCAAACTGGGGTCCGGGGAACCACAGGGGTCTACGAGCCATAACTTGGGGGTCCGTGAAATAATTTGCAATGAATTGTATCATTTATTTTGCACACAGTGAGCCCCCACATATTAGTGGTTCAGCATCCGCATGTTCACAGATTTTTGGGGGGAGCCTATCCATCCATAATTATCTTAAAAGGGTGATGAATGTGATGTCCTGTTTTGTTGGCAGTGCGTTCACGCACCTTGTGCACAGTCAAAAGTGGACATGAAATTATGTTTCTGCTGTACTCCCAATGCAATTACGAATAGTCTGTGTAATTTACTATCACTGCTTTTGCTACATACAGTTAAGGCACTATTCTGTCTTTGGAAATGTTCATAACGATTGACTGTTAATGTAAAAATGTGCCAAATCACTTTTTTTAATTTAAAAAATTGTCACTAGAGCAGTAGGAAAAGTCACTTAATGTTGCAACCCAATGGCCAAGTTGTCTACATTGACTGCTTTTATAAACTAGCTTCACTCTGTTAGCAGCTCTGTTGTTGGTTGAAGCAGTGCCAGTCAGCTACGGACGATGGATAACTACTGAACTTAATTCAGCTATACTTGGTTAAATTCCTTTCTCTGGAACAGGCCATAAATATTAAGGTTGAAATGTTTTTAAAAAAAAAAAACTCCCATGGCATTTAGGGGTGCACAGAGTAGTTAGGTTTAATTGACGTTAGGCATATTAGGGGGTCCTTGCAGCAATTTCAGCCTTTAAAGGCCTCTTTATACTTTATGCTCGCACGGGCGACAGCGCCCGCATTGCATCATGTGACTGACACATTGGGCCGTGATTGGTCCGTTTTAGTCACATGCTGTGATGTTGTACTCAGCCGAACCGCCGCCTTCTCGATTGATTTTGCAATATTGTTGCTTTGTTCCTTGTTCGGGAAAGTAAAAATGGGTACTGGACTTAGCCATAAAATGCAGAGGAAACTCCACCCTGTGGTGTCCTAGCCAATACCAGCCATAGCGACACCCGATTTGGAGGAGAACTGCAGCACATTTTCAAAACAGTGTGCGTGGGTTGCGCTGAAGTATAAAGGCAAACTGCACGTGGGATAGCCGCAGTGACGTCAGCTCGTTCACCGCCCACGCGAGTATAAAGGAGCCTTAAGACATCCCTATACCTAAAAAGTTAGAGAACTTAAATAACCTAAAATAACGCAATCCAATAAAAAATGTGGATGGTGTACTGTCTTAGAACAGACTATAATTCATTGTGTTCAGAGTTCAATCTCTAGAATCTGGGATCTTACATCTGTGAACTCCTTAATACTGATGCTGTTAGCCTGCTTTGCTACTTTCTTTTTCACTTCCTCCAGTGCAGCATTTATGGGGTGGGTGAGGTTTGCACCAGGAGGTTTGTTCGTTATGGTGGGCAGCGGTAGCAGCGAAGACAAGGTGCTGATGTTGGACAAAGCAGCGGTCATGGTGGCTGTAAGGCAGACACAGTGAATGATGAACTATTGTTGAAGCATTAACGTGATTCCTCCAACCAACATTCATACCTGCCGTCATAGCAGCATTTATGGCCATGCCTGGCAACGTCAACGGCAGCATTGAGCTTCTCAGGCTTGCGGGGATAGTCATACCCACTTTGGCACACATAGCAGCTGCATTGGCCTTGGCAATTTCCAACAGCTGCTCCTTGCCTGAGGGGAACACAAAAGCCGTGTTTCCACCAAGCGGAACAATTCAATTATGTGCAATCTTTACAAACAATTTTATGAAGGAAAACAAATGAATCCATACTTACAGGTACCCTCCACCGAGGTACCTACCATCGTACAACCCCAATTCCAATGAACATTAATAAAAACAGAATACAAAGATTTGCAAATCATGTTCAACCTATATTTAATTGAATACACTACAAAGACAAGATATTTAATGTTCAAACTGATAAACCTTATTTAAATAATCATTTACTTAGAATTTTATGGCTGCAACACGTTCCAAAAAAGCTGGGACAGGGTCATGTTTACCACTGTCTTACATCACCTTTTCTTTTAACAACATTCAATAAACGTTTGGGAACTGAGGACACTAATTGTTGAAGCTTTGTAGGTGGAATTCTTTCCCATTCTTGCTTGATGTACAGCTTTAGCTGTTCAACAGTCCGGGGTCTCCGTTGGTATGTGTATGTATCATGTTTTGATCATATGGGTAGAGGCAAACTCATGCATTGTAAAAATGCATTATACATAGGTAGAAGGGTTTTCCAGAATTTTTAGGTCAACTTTGGGGGGGTGTATTATACATGGGTGCGCATTATACATGAGAAATTAAGGTATTACTACATATCGGAAACATCATGCCAATAAAACAAACAAATCATTTACTCCTCCCTATCTTTAGGCTAATTAAAAGTGCTGTTATGATTGTGATGTATCATCACATAAATCTTTGATAAACGTTTTCATTATTATTTAGGGGTACACATTGTAGTTATGTTTAATTGGCATTAGGATAAAGAGGAGGTATTCAGAAGGGCTCATCTGAACCACAACATTAGAGTAATTGGTCCACATATGGAATGGGAAGAATATGACAGGTGGAACAGGGTTTACCCATTCCAAACCAAAAAAGTGCCTTAAGACTGAACATCTAAAGCTTGCCGTACACTGAGAGATGTGACCAAACGGCACTGAACTGTTGTGCTGTCTGCAGGGTTCGGCAAGTAGTGTTCGTGAGTGGCTGACGGTTGGCCCCGAGTTTTGAGGCAATTCAAAATTTTAATTGCTGGTGCATGGCGTCGCACCGTCCCAGATGTAATAGCCAAGCTGTGCAAATACAGTATATGTACAGTATGAATCGATTGTGTTTTACAGTAATACTTAACTATATTTATGATATCATACTCTATGTAGCTGTGGGGCGATACGGTGAATGACTGGTTAGCACATCCGCCTCACAGTTCTGAGGACCCGGGTTCAAATCCGGCCTTGCCTGTGTGGAGTTTGCATGTTCTCCTTGTGCCTGTGTGGGTTTTCTCCGGGTACTCGTGTTTCCTCCCACATCCCAAAAACATGCATGGTAGGTTAATTGAAGACTCCATATTGCCTGCAGGTGGAAATGTCAGTGTGAATGTTGTTGCTTATATGTGCTTTGCGATTGGCCAGCGACCAGTTCAGGGTGTAGCCCACCTCCTGCCCACAGTTAGCTGGGATAGGCTCCAGCATACCCCCATCCCTAGTGAGGATAAGTGGTGTAGAAAATGAATGGATAGATGAATGTAGCTGTGGATGAACTAGCAAAGCGTGCAGTCTGTCGCCAAAATGCACGCTAGCAATGTACGAAGCACGCCAGGTAAAATCAGTAAATGGGGCGAGTCAGTCTCTTAAAATATCCACACTATCGCCTTATTCTCGCCCACTTCTTCTCTTTGTGTCAACCAGTTTCTTCCTTGACAATCACACCATATGTTAGTGGTTCAATAAAAGTAATGCAGTACAATACACAGCATGTGAAGGTTCAAAACACGACACATGGTCTCAGTTTTCTTTTGCAGCATGTTGGTAATGTGCAGGGCTCAATGTGCAGGTGTGAGTCATCAACTGTCATTTTTTCACAATGGTACTTTCCAGGCGGGTTCGGCTGCATCGCGCGGTGTGTGGTGGGCCAAAGTGGCAACTGTGCGGACATGAAGGAGACAATGCAGAAAACGAGTTTATCTTATTTTACCTAATTCACTGATTCGGTGAGGACTGTCAGGGTGATTGCCATGTTTCCATGTAGGGGATCGTTTTTTGCGCAGTACGAGCACAGGCGAGCGGCTTGGCTCTCGTTTCCAACGATCCCTCTGGCTGTAAGTTGTTCGCCGCCCCCTATCCCGCGACACAGAGCGTGACCTTCGTGACTTCCGGCTCCTGGACCTGCATACACCATATGTAGTATTTCATGACTGCTAACAGCAAATCCTGTCTAACAGACGGTAACATTGGGAAACCAACCTCGATCGGGATTGTTTCCTCCTTGAAGAGCTACGCGATCTGGACCTTGTTCTGTGGGTCCTACAAGGTGACCGGGATCTCTTCTGCCTCTTTGCTGTTTTCTCTTCTTTGCTCCTTGGTGGGGGCTTATGCCTCTTTTTTGCAGGCGATTTCGTCACACTGGCCGAGGTGTGTTCTGATGCCTTCAGCTGTGGGACAACGGGCTCACTAGTCTGATGAGACTGACTAGATTGATTTGGCACTGATGAAGATCCAACACAATCTGCATCTGAAACATTAATCCACAATCCGAGAATAGTTTTAAGATTGCCATAAGAGCAGTGCAGGGTAAAACTACTACCAGAACCAAGAAACAAGTATTTACATACGATTTCTACCTGATCTTGCCCAATCCAGATAATGAGGTACATACATACATAAATACAGTACCTACCTCTCTATCTAGATTGGACTGAACCATGTACAATTTGTACCTGAATCGTCTCTGGTGGTTTCCGTTGTGGCCTCTGCTGGCTTGTGATTGTGATCCAGATCTGTTCTCTCTCTTCTTTTAGGACTTGGAGACAGCAGTTGGATGCATTTCACAACATCTTGTTTGGGGACTGTGGGTGGGTCCAAAACATCCCTGTCATCTAAAGACCTATGCACAGACGCATATAGAATATACATGAATATCGAGAACAGGTAGGTTTAGGATTTTCAGTGAGTATATTTTGATTGTTTTTTAGTAATTGTAGCCATATTTCATGAGTCCATTAGTGCTCAGGACCTGGATGAGTTGCAGTGATCCTGTGAACTGGACGGTGAGCGAGATCTGGATTTCCGCTTGCCGGGTCGAGAACTCCACCTCTCCGAGCTGGAATGTGAACAGTTGGAATGTGAACGGAAGTGCCCTGTTCTTCCCTCATCTGCTTTTGCGCCACTGGAGCTGTCCTGTATTGAGTACAGAAAGGCCTAATTAGTGCTCATTTAAGCTTCAATAATGTTGGCTCCTGTTTAAGCTTTTTTTACCTGCTTTGGGATGATATCAGGTAACTCCTCACATTGCCTTGGCAACAAGCTTTGAGCACATTTACTCTTCCTTTGCTTTGAGTCAGAATCAGATGAGTTTCCTCGTCTCTCGTCTTTGTGCCTCTTCTTACGCTTCCTCTTTCCTGTTTTGTGCTTGTGACTTCTGGAGCTGCACGCATGATCATCTGGAAAAACAAGTCAATACTAAGTACTAAGATAGATAGGGTTCTGTTTCATAAGGAGAGAATGGAAAACACTTACACTGCTCTTCATTCTCTGTTGAGGCTCCTTTTCTGTGATAAAAGGTAAAACTGAGTTATAAAAACAACAACAACACATTGTAAAATGTGGTACCAAAGCAGCAGTAAGGGTCAGGCTTTGGCCAGGATTTCCACATTATTGTGAAGTTTAATGTACTTAATTCTACATGGACAATTCTGAAAAATAGATTGGCACTAGCGTTCATACTAAACAACTTGAGAGGTGACCTTCACACCACTAGTATATCACGCAAGATGGCGATTCAGAATCTCCTATTCTTGATATTACAAGCCAATCTACATCAAATTGATTGTACAGTGTTTTTTTCTAGAATTAAACAATTCATATTGTTTATTTAAAGTAACAAGTCTGATGGTAAGTGTGATTTGGGCGGTACGGTGAAAGACTGGTTAGCACAGCACATCTGCCTCACAGTTCTGAGGACTGAGGTTCAAATCCCAGCCTCGCCTGTGTGGAGTTTGCATGTTCTCCCTGTGCCTGCGTGGGTTTTCTCCGGGTACTCCGGTTTCCTCCCACATCCCCAAAACATGCATGGTAGGTTGATTAAAGACTCCAAATTGCCTGTAGGTGTGAATGTGAGTGTGAATAGTTGTTTGTTTATATGTGCCCTGCGATTGGCTGGCGACCAGTTCAGGGTGTATCCCGCCTCTCGACCAAAGATAGCTGGGATAGGCTCCAGCACGCCTGCCAACCTACTGAGGATAAGCAGTACAGAAAATGGATGGATGGATGGTAAGTGTGATTTGATATTTCAGGTATACCTGGAGGGAGCATCCAATTCTTCCCCGCATTCGGAACAGCTTTCTTTTCCCTCCTTCTCTCGGTTCCGCTTCTTCTTCTTCTTACTTTTATGTTTTTTGTGTTTTTTATGTTTCTTCTGTGAGCTCCTGTCATCATTCTTTTTGTCTTTATTATCCTCTGAAATCATTTCACTGCATGCAGACACACCCTGAGTAGCACTGACAAGAAGATTAAATGAGAAAAATATCAGGCACAATTCAATGGGATGCAACACAACGGGTGCATCAAAAATGATGTCCGTATTAAGATAATTACGCTTGACTTTTATTTACATTGCCAGAGCTGTTAATTAAGACATAAGAAACATCATATTATAATAGTGTAAGCCTTACATGTAACATATAATCCTTAACACTGCTCAATGTCTCTGTTCCTATGTGTTCATCTCCTAAATGTATAGTTTGTCATAGTGACTTTGTTTGCTGTAATACTAGAGTGGCTCAAACTACCGGAGACAAATTCCTTGTAAGTTCTTAACATACTTTTCCAGTAAAGATGATTCATATTCTGAATAGTCGCTTAGCATTTGATTTCCTTATTGGCTACATGAGAGGACAAGAATATTAAAAACAGAACAAACAAACACAGTCGGATGCAGTGCAGTTGAAGAACATTGTAAACTACAACGATGCAATGAAATAGGTATGACTACCTTTTCAAAAAACGCCATTCAAGGCTGTGCAGTATTATCTTGTACAAGATGCCATATTGCAATATAAAAATAAAAAGCTTAATTAACACAGTGTGCGATTTAAAGACATAACTAAGTACAGAGTGGCGCGAAACACCGTCATTAGTTATATCTACTGTACTGCATGTAAGCCACTGCTACACTGTTACATATTAGGTTCAGTTCAGGCAGACAAGCGTAAAAATCGTCCAGCGGCCACTTTTAACGTTTTGTTCAAGCCGAACAGGTTATTATTCAGTTTATTAGCGAATTGTGTGTAGCTACGATGCATGCAAAACTCAATCTTGACATACGTTTTGATGACATTCTGGTCTTCAATTTCTCTGATTTTATTCAAAATAAAATCCTGGAAAATTTGCTCTATGTTGGCTGCCATTTTTAAAGTGTAGAGTTAAAGGTCCGGGTAGGAACTGTTGCGGATCTAGGTTCCGGATGATGCTGTGGTTTGTTGTCTACGTCCCTTGTTTTGGTGTTTTTTTGTTTGTTTGTTTTTTCTTCAGAATAATCAGCAGTGAGATTGAATGTCGGGTTATAGCTACATATTTAACACGGCGGATCACTGAGTACTGATAATAAAATATATTTAACTTGAAACAATTTGTTATCTTATTCAGTTTGAATGCCTCAAAATATGGAAGCTCATCAACAGAAAATCAATTATGTGGCAATAACATAACATAACATAATATAGCATTCCATTGCACAACCAGTAAATCATTGCAATGATACATAATGTCAGTGCAACTATCTATTCTGCTGGCTAATGAAATGCTCTCATTTGCTCTCATGTCATACTGCTGTAGGTGGCATCATTGCACAATATATCAGGATCGCTGTATGGCGTATGAACACGTGCACACTAGGGTGGTAATGACATCCGGGTGCCGCGGGAAATTATCCAATTTCACTTCATTTGTCTTCAAATTAATTATTAACAAATATATGTTGTTAATCCATCTATGCCTACGACATAAAGTGAGAGGAAGAACAATTAAATGTTCAGCCATTAGATGTAAACGTGTATCCACTTGTTGCCATTCATACAACAAAATAAGTCATGGTTTCCTGGAGCATATCAGCTTTGTGTCAATTAAACAAGCCCAGATTTCACACTAAGTCAAATTGAGAATTCAAATCTGTTCCGCTTTTCCTCACTTGGGTCG
>NC_084502.1:26493038-26500538 GCF_024500385.1 Phyllopteryx taeniolatus | reverse complement strand
AGACCGTGGCCACGGCATTTGAGACCCTTTCCGGGACTGGTCTTCGGACTTCTCAACTGGGATCTGGAGGTTGACGACAATCCAAGGATTGAAGACGACTTTGGTGAGTTAAATTTTAAAAAAATTTTTTAGGAAAAAGGAATAAAAGAGTGAATGAATTGCGCGACGAAGAAGTCTGTGGCAGAATAAACCTTGTGTAATACTAGTCCCTGGCAAGTTAGATGGAGGACGGAATCCGATAAAATCCGTGGGGACGGCGGAGTCCTGTACGTACTTAAATTCCGTATTTCTGTATTTCTGTGTTTCTGTGTTTCGGTGTTTTCGTGTGTTTATAAAAACGTTATTAATAACGTGTGTATGTGTAAAAGTATGAATTTATAAGACAGGATTGTAAGTGACAACTGAGTTTGGAAGCAAAGGCAAGAATTCTCCGCCCCAATTAGGGTAGAAGCTTGAGAATTACCAAAAATCAAACATTAATTGTTACCCTGTCATTTTTGAATATGGTCAGTATTTAGGTCACTCTAGGTGCAAATGAACTGACTTCCAAATTCACAAAAATGGGAAATAACAACAATAAAAAAACCGGATTAATCCAAGAAATAAAGTGCCTCCCAATTAACGCTATGGACCTAAGTTCCCCTTTGCTTTCAACAACGCCTCCTAACCACCCACTCCCAAATCCCCCCCTGGCTCCCCCCCCAACCCCATCCGGTTAATCCTGGCCAGCACCCAATCTCCCCCCCAAGATGCCACCAATACCCGAAACTACCATCCCGTGTACTCCCCCACATCTGATAACACACCAAATACACCCCTATGTGAATATGCCACCACTTACAACTACACTAACTGGAAAATCCCCGGCGACAACAAGCGCCCCTGCCTGGCTCTCACATCCCCCCAACACACCATCCCCCCCCTCTCCGCCGTACGCTCCACCCCCACATGATGATAACCCCGCCCTTCCTGCATCCTACGCCACCCTGGCCCCCACCTAAGCTCCCCCGTCACGCCCCCGTCCACCAAGCCTCCCGAATAACCCCCCCCTACCTTCCCCCCCTCCACCGCCCTACCACCCCAAGACCTCCGTTAGAAATAAAGCCCCCCACCATCCCACCCCCCCCTCCTCCTATTATCCCCCCCCCCCCGCCAAAACCTCACTTTAGCTGTACCCACGCAGCCAAGGACACTCCCAAAAATTTCTCCCCCAAAACATCACCCCGCAAAATTAAGTGGCCCCCACACGCCACCAAAAACCACCGACTGAGGGAGAAAAGAATTAATTCCGTAAGGATTGAAGTGGCAAATCCGAATGTACAACAAGATCGCAGAGAAACTCTTTTGGTCTATAGGACCTGGACAAATGAGGATGTGAAAAAGGCCGTAGCCGGCATCACACCTTACAAAGTAGACATTGTCCAGTTTGTTGAGGAAATAGAAAATCTTAGACAATCTTATCATTTAAATGGGACTGAGACTCAACAAGTTTGGATGACGGCAATGGGACCAGATTGGCATCTTTGCCGAGGGGATTGGGACCCAAAGCACCATGGTGTTATAATGCCACATGATGACAAAGAATTACAATATAGAGTTAGGGGTTTGATAGAGAGAACCACAGCCAGGTTCCGCAAAAGAGCAAATTACACGGAAATTAATAGGGTGAAACAAAAGGATGACGAACTTTTTGAAGAATATAGAGTTAGAATGACTGCTTGTTTTAAAGCAAACAGCGGCTTGAATGAGGATGCTAGTCCTCAGGGCCCTTACCAACAGCAGTTAAAAAATGCTTTACATGCGAATTCAAAAGAACACATTGACAGATGGGTAGATAAACATTGGATAAACCTAGCAACTGGCCCACTGGAGGAATATGTTAATCATGCCCTCCACGCAGAGAGAATGTTAGAGAAAAAGAAGAAAAAAAAAATTGATGCCTTCCTCGACGAAAGAGCAGAAATATACTATCAAGGCAGAGAAAGAGATAATTTTAGGGGACGCGGCAGAGGCCGTTGGAGAGTAAGAAATGATAGAAATCGAAATTATTGTGATAAGAACATCTGTTGGTGCTGTGGAAACAAAGGTCACATAGCACGTGATTGCCCTAATAAAAATAAAAGAGAATACGGACAAACTACTGCATGACTAAGCCAGCCTGCTTCCCAACTCAACAAATCCTCCTGTGTAAACATTACAGAGAATGAGGAGGTGGATTTCAATTTACAGGACATTCTGAGTTTGGACACTGAAAAACCTGAAATAACTTTATCAGTAAATGGTAAACAAATGACATTTCTTTGCGATACAGGGGCATGTAGGACTGCATGTCGGGAAAAGATTCCAGGTTCCAGATTATCGGGACATAAGGCACTAGTGAGATCTGCAAATGGACAAATTACTTTTGCCATGGAACTTGAGCCTGTGTGGATTAGAGACCCACAGGGAAAAACTTGTAGAATGCCCATTTTCGAAGTCCCGGAGTGCCCTGTGAATTTGTTGGGAAGAGATGGCTTATTCCAATTAGGACTTGTACTCATTCCATCATCAAATGGAAATATTGTAGTGAAACGAAAACATGAATTAAAGAGAGAGGACCTCTATTTAACACTGGAAAACAAAGAAAATACATTCTATTACACAATCGATATCACAAACAAACCACCGTTAAACATGGGGAAGGCCCTAGTGTCTGCAGCCTTGCAGCTTATCACAGAATTTGAAGATAAAAAACAATGTGATCAGCTGCATATAATTCTGTGGTACAATAACACACAAGGGCCAGACCTAGAATATGAAAACAAGTTACGACATGCGACACCTAATGAGATTACTGTAGATTATCTATACTCAGATAATGAAGCAAAAGTCGCGGCAGGAATTATTTTACCAGACAAATTAAAGGAACTGTATAAAAATACAAATGTCCCACATGTTTCGTTGTGCAAAGATTATGAGTCACAATGGAAACATATGGGAACATTAGTAAAACAAGGACAAGAGATAGATGATTGGCAGCAAATAGAAAACAAACTGGAATACAGTGCATCAACTGGTCTAATTAGAAAGGCGGTGTTTTGGACAATACAGGTTGATGAAGGGAAACACATGCAACCTGTTTGATTAGACCAAATGATTCTCACTGAAATTGATGAAGAAACATTGAAAAAAGTCCCCAAAGAATTATGGTCCACGGGACCATTTGATATAGGCCTTATTAAAGGGGCTTTACCAGTACAAATTAAACCCAAAACAGAATATAGACCAGGGATTCGTCAATATCCGTTAAAACCAGATGCACATGAAGGAATCAAACCAGTAATTGAAGCACTAATTAAGGCAGGAGTTATAGTGGATTGTCCAGATTCACCATGTAACACACCCATTTTTCCAGTAAAAAAGGCCCCACCTTCAATTGGTTGGCGAATGGTGCAAGATTTACAGGCAGTAAATTCTGCAGTAATTCAGAGAGCAGCATGCGTACCAGATCCACACACATTGTTAAATTCATTGAAACCAAGCGCTAAAGTGTTTACAGTGGTAGACATAAGTAATGCTTTCTTTTCTATACCAGTAGAAAAGAAAAGTCAATTTTGGTTTGCATTCACATTTGAAGGGAAAAAATACACATTTACTAGATTGCCACAAGGTTACTGTGAAAGTCCAACCATTTATTCACAAATAATGAAAACAAGCATGTCTAAATTCACTCCCCCAGGAGGGAGCCAAATTTTACTTTATGTGGATGACGTGCTGCTGGCATCTCTAGATAAAGACACATGCATCAAAGATTCATTGGCCTTATTGCATCATCTAGCAGGAGAGGGACATAAAGTTAACAAAAATAAATTACAATGGTGTAAAAAACAAGTCAAATATCTAGGCCATAATTTAAGTGAAGGAGGAAGGACTATATTAGAGGACAGAAAAGCTATAGTTTTAAAAGCACCTAAACCACAGACAAAGAAACATATGATGTCATTTTTAGGTCTGACAAATTATTGTAGAGCATGGATTCCAAACTATGCAGAAATTGTTGCACCATTGTCAAAATTGATGTATGAAACAAACCTTAAAATGACATCACCTATTCAATGGAATACAGAGGCAGAAAAGGCCTTCTGTGACATTAAACAACATTTGGTGTCCAGCACTGCACTGGCCCTTCCAAATTATGATAAACCATTCATTCAAATGGTAGATTGTAAAAACTATTACATGACCTCCGTACTTACACAACAATACGGTGATAAGCTAAGACCAATAGCTTATTTTTCGACTAAATTAGACAACGTGACATGTGCATTACCTCATTGTGTCAGAGCAGTTGTGGCAGCTTCAATGGCAATAGAAAGCAGTTCCATAATAGTGTTATTTCATCCATTAACTCTTAAAGTGCCGCATACAGTGTCTGCTCTACTATTGCAAACCAATATGGCATTTTTATCACCTGCAAGGCATTTATCTTGCATGGCCATTTTGCTGTCACAACCACATTTGACTGTTGAGCGATGCACAACCTTAAATCCAGCAACACTAATACCATTGCCTGATGAAGGCACACAGCATGATTGTCAGGAATTGGCTGAACAAACTGCTAAATGTAGATGTGATTTGAAAGATCAACCATTAAGTAATGGACAGGTTCTATATGTAGATGGTTCTTCGAAAAAAGATGAACTAGGTAAGACAAAAACAGGATACGCGGTGGTAACTGATACCATTATACTAAAAGCTGAGTCACTACCATCACATTACTCTGCCCAAGCTGCTGAATTAGTAGCATTAACCGAAGCATGCAAACTAATGATAAATAAAGATGTTACAATCTATACTGATAGCCAATATGCTTATTCCACAGTTCATGTGTTTGCGCAATATTGGGATAACAGAGGAATGATTACGTCAACAGGGAAGCCAGTAACTCATGCTGAATTACTTAAACAATTATTACAGGCAGTGCAAAATCCGCGAAAAGTGGCAATTTGTAAATGTGTTGCGCATACATCAGGCACAGACAAGGTTTCTAAAGGAAACGCATTCGCTGACAGAACCGCGAGAGAAGCAGCCTTTAAACCATTTTTAGGTTTAAAACAACAGATTGAACAACAAACATTAGATGACCAAACATTAAAAGATATGCAACAACAAAGTCCACAACAAGAACGCAATAATTGGGAAAAACAAGGTGCAAAACTACAAAATGAGATTTACATTAGCACAGAAGGGAAACAAATACTTCCAAAAAACCTATTTAAATGGGCTGCGATATTGAGCCATGGAATATCACATGTCTCAACTGGAGGGATGGTGGCACAGATAAATCGACACTTTACAACCTATGGTTTCAATTTATATTCAAAGAATTATTGTAGAGCATGCATGATCTGTGCACGACATAACCCGCAAGGGCAATTGCGACCTACTCGAGGTACATTCCCAGTGCCTACATACCCTTTTCAACGCATTCACATGGATTACATAGAATTAAGTCAAAGTGAAGGAAAGAAGTACTGCTTGGTTATCATAGATGCATTTTCTAAATGGATCGAATTATTCCCAACAAAATCACCTGATGCTCTGACGGTGGCAAAAGCACTATGTAAAGACATTATTCCAAGATATGGCATACCTGAAACCATTTACAGTGACAATGGGACTCATTTTGTAAACCAAATAATTAATAAAATAGGAACCATGTTCCACATCAATTTAAAAAACCATTGTGCTTACCACCCTCAGAGTGCAGGTCTAGTGGAAAGAATGAATGGGACAATAAAAAATAGACTGAAAAAATGTATGGAAGAGACAGGAAGGTCATGGACACAGTGTCTTGACCTCGTTAAAATGTACATCAACATTACAAGCACCACAGGTTTAACACCTTACGAAGCGTTGTTTGGAAGACCTTATAGACTTCCGTTATTTAAACAAAAATGGGAACTTGATGACGAAACAAACTTAGCTGATTACATGAGAAAGTTGTTAGAGAAACAAAATGTTTTAAAAGAATCTGCTAAAAGTAAATATGTTTCCCAGCAGGAAACCAAGTTGGTTGGACCGGGAGACTGGGTCCTAATTCGAAGCATCAAAAAGAAGCACTGGCATTCGCCAAAGTGGGAAGGACCGTATCAAGTGTTATTGACAACACCAACAGCCCTAAAAATAGCAGAAAGAAATACGTGGGTTCATTTAACACACTGTAAAAGAGTCATTTCAGCTGAGTACTCAAATAAGGAAGGTGATCTAAAGTCTGATAACGGAGCGGGAGCAGATGTGTAGATTCTGAAAACGCTTGCTGGTCAGTGAAGAAAAAAGACACCAACCCGTTTAGTGAGAACTCAGCAGAATGGCACACCCACATTGGTTACGACATTTGATAAGTGGATACGTAGTAATTTCGGCTACTATGGTGTTGGTTTTGTTTTTGTGGTACATGGGACGTCCCACCCTAAATGATAGAACCCATTTTTTTGATGGAAAATCACCTACCAACTGGACCAATATGACAAACCCAATAATAAAAAAAATTGAATCATTAACTCGTGTCAAAAGGGGTACAACTGATGATCAAGTTTGTGGGCATGGCCTCCAAACACGGCAAAAGGGTTTAATATTTTGTGCCCCCCAAAATCAAGCTGCTTTAATCATAATTCCATATGCGGCTCTCACAAATGACCCTCAAGAGAATGGGCAAAATTGGGGATATAGATATGACTGGTATGCAACTATAGGCTTTAAATGGGAAGACCTTATTGGTGAAACAGGTTATGATTGGTCCAGTTGGTCAAAAAGAACAGCAAAAGAACATAGAAAGAAATTTAATTTAAGCAAAACGGTCCATAGTTTAATATTGAAATACGAATCAAATCAACCAATGTGTTTGACGGTGAGCTTGTGGGCATATACTGGCGGAAAAGATCCCCACTTCCAAGTATCATTGTGTTATGGGAACCATGTCGAACCAGAAATGCCATCAGAAACTTCAAATAAAGGTGGATACATTTTAACGATTAACGAAATAACTACTGATGATTGGTTTCTTGTTGTCACAGGAGTTTCAGGACAAAATAATAATTGGTTATTATTGGTGGAACAAGCAGCAAATGTAACGAGAAAAGATTGTGTAGTTTGCATGGGTCCCAGGCCTTTGTTGCGCATAGTTCCGGCACAAATATCACAAGATTGTATTATTCCATTAATGAACGCTACTGTACCAACAAAGAGGTGTAAATCATGGGATCCTATATATCCCGTAACAGAAGCAGATAAACACAAACCAATGTTTTCTACTTTAGTAGCACCAAATAATTTCACTTGTATAAACATGATTAATAAAGGGAAAAAATTAGGACCACTGAACGACACACAGTGTAAAGTAATCTTAAAAATCAAACCAAATTTTGTGCCAATATCACGGAGCGACATCTGGTGGTGGTGCGGAGATGATAGACTGTTTGATAGATTACCTAAAGATAAATCTGGATTATGCGCTATTAT